>NW_027111091.1:869367-888031 GCF_000696795.3 Halyomorpha halys | reverse complement strand
TTTTTTTTTTTTGAGATTGGATTCATCTATTCTCATCACATAGGTACTAGTCTATCTTAGACTTCTCAGACATATTTTCGTGACTTTCCGCAGCAGGGAATTTAATTCATTATTCCTTCTTTTTCAATCTCCCTCGACGTAGATAGTGCGTAGATTTAGCGTTCATAGACTAACAAATCCTGTACGCCATTCCAAGCCAAGATTAATATCACAGAGTCAGGGTCATTATCATTTTATATAAAAGAAGTTTGGTCCACCTGGCGATGACATTACTCCTCGCTAGAACATTGCCTTCGAAACACCCTTCTCATAATCAAACTCCCGTATAAGTTGGCATGAATCTTAACTATCCAATGTCAATTAGCACAGCATTATTAATTTCTTGGCGGTACCCTGACCTGTGAGCATTGTTTAGTTCTTGTCTGTCAATATATATATATATATATATATATGCATTTTTATAGTCCGTGAATAAACGACAAATCGGTTTTTTCTATCTAACAGAGTGAGAAAATTTGGTCAGTGGTTGATTTTCCATTCCTGAATCTATATTGGTATCGACCAATAATCCGCTGAGCATTTGGCAGGCGCTTCTGATGGAGGATATTGAAGACGACCCTGTAAGCTGCAGGTAGCAGTGAGCTGCCACAACCTGATTGATACCTCTGCTTGTGGATTAAACATCACTAAAGGCAGAAAGGGCAAGCAGTTCTCTACAGATGTCGATAACTAATGAATATAATAATTTTTTTCGAGATGATCGAAAACATTTTTTTTGTTCATTAAAAAACAACATTTATTTGTAGTATTGATGGTCGTTTTTGTTATTTTTACCCGAATTTAAAGAACTGTTCGTTGACAAAAAAAAAAAAAGTTCAGAAATCGAATTATTATATTGTATTCTTCCCCGTTATTATTTAATAATATGAAAGCTACATGTTTTATAAATTTACTTGGGAATTTTTCCATTTCGAAATATAGTATTTTTCAATTTATTTCTATAACTATTTGATATAATTGGTCACTTCAATAATCATTATGATATTCTAAGAAAATTTTATTTGCTATCATCACTTTAAATATTTTTTTTTTCATCAGTCATTTGAAATAGATACTAAAAATGATAGCAGAACTAAAAACGGCAAAACAGAAAGGTCATGGTGGTTGTTAGTAAATAAACATTACCATCACAGTGCTTGCATAACGGTTTAACAAAAAACCGAACTTATGACGACACTAATGGTGAACAAGGGAACGAAATAAAAATAACTGTTGTTATATGTTTCGAATGACAGTTCGGTTTGAAAGAACTGTTTTCATAAAACGTTTGTCGTTTTTACTCCCAACTTATATTTGTAGTATGAACACAACTGATTTTTAATTTATATCGGAAGATTGTTCGTTGACCGTATGTGATGGTAGGAAGACTGTTCGGGTGGTATTAAAAAAAAAATACAAAAATAGTAGAAAAACTATAAGTAACTGTTAAACTGATAGTAACCGACGTTTCGTCCTATTTATTCTTCTTTCTGGGCTCAGACCTGATGAAGCCCTGCCGAGTGGGGCGAAACGTAGGTAACTAATAAATAGGTTTTCTAATATTTTTGTATCTTTTTTTTTTTAATCGCCACCCGAACCATTTTTGGAAAAAAATTTTTAATCTAAATCGTAAGTTTAACATTGTATTATGTAATTTTATATTGCAAGATTAATAAATCACGTCTTAACTTTATAAATTTTATATAAAATAATATATAAATATACTATAGTTGTAAATATACTTTCACTACCTACATATGGAATATAAAGTAAGGGAAAGCATTGGGATTATACTATAGTTTTAATTATATTATTTCAACATTTTTTGAGACAAGGTAATTATTTATTAAATAATCAAAAATTAGTATCCAATTCTGTCTCAACACTTTATTTTTCAGTAATCCAACGTTTCGGCCATTCTAGCCATCTTCAATACAAACTCTTCCTCACATTAATTTAAAATTTCTTTTGCAGGCTATTCTACCCAGGTCATTTTCTTTATTATAAGTTCAAAACCTATTTATTTAAAATTTAAAAATCATTAACATTTAATTTTCCTCTATAAAATTAATTTTCCTGTATGAAATTATCAACAATTAAATACACCACCATATAACAAACCATTTATAACTGTTTATATAGGGTTTATACAGGTTATAAATGGTTTGTTATATGGTGGTGTATTTAATTGTTGATAATTTCATAGAGGAAAATTAAATGTTAATGATTTTTAAAATTTAAATTAATAGGTTTTGAACTTATAATAAAGAAAATGACCTGGGTAGAATAGCCTGCAAAAGAACTTTTAAATTAATGTGAGGAAGAGTTTGTATTGAAGATGTCCTTGAAGATGACTAGAATGGCCGAAACGTTGGACTACTGAAAAATAAAGTGTTGAGACAGAATTGTATACTAATTTTTGATTATTTAATAAATACTATAGTTTATCATTCGTTATTAAAGGAACCTTAGGTTCTACATAAGTCTCTTTCTCTCTGCACGCGTGCGCATGTTATATTTATAAAAATGATAGAACATTGACATTCTGTTTTCATTACTAGAGATTTATAATCAATCCTCCATGTAATTACGAATTTATCAACTGGACAAATTATAGCCAATTACCGTAATTCCTCCCTCTCTTATAAGAAAGGACTATCGGAGGGGCGTAGAATTGCCCGGAGCCGGGGATAAATTTCGATAATATTCCATTCCAACAATTTCAGCTTAAAGAAGTAAAGTTGGAGACTATTTATGGAGTTTAATCCCCCAGCACCAGTCGCATTTGCAATGTAGATTCGGCGAAATGAACGGTTTCTGAAGCTCTTCGAAATCCTCTTAAAGCGCCCATTTTATTGGCTGTATGGAGTCGCTATTAAAAAGCCTGACGAATCACCGTTGAGCGTTTAAAAGAAAAATGGGCTTAACGGATTTTCGTTGTATTCCTGACCGCACCGCATAAACACAGCCGTACTAATCCGTCTAAATGTTTGTCTAGAATACCTTTTCTAAACTTTCACTGCTTTTAAAAAGATGTTTTTATGAACCACACGCACAGAAAAGAAAAACCAAAAAGAAAAAAAAGAAGAGAATCCTAGATTAAACATAAGAAAATGAAAGCAGATCAATGTCAAAAAAGATTTAAAAAATCTAAATAAAGTTCTGTTATTTTATGGGTGAATCATATTTAATTTTTTTTAATTTATTGAAATAATATAATCTACACACTTGTTACCAAATAAATATTCAATATTTACATAAAGTTAATAAGTCTTGAAAAAGTCAGAGTTTTTCCTTATATAACTTCTAACAATAGTCTGATTCCTAAAAAGACTCTAACCAGCATGCAGGATTTGGATATTTGTTCAAACATCCAGGAACAGCTGCAGAAAGTAGTGCTATTTGGGACTGCGAGTATTGTAAAAAAAATTTATAAACCTTAGAGATTAAATTTCTTTTAGCCTCAACCTTAACCTTGGATGATATTTCCGGTGAATGCAGAAAATGAGGAAAATTTCTTCTAAAATGACAAGTAAATGAAGATTAAATAAAATAAAATAAATAAAAGGATAAAAGATTTTAAATAATATATGGAAATAAAAAATAAACACAGGTAGATAAATGAATTAAATAGTAAAAAAATGAGAAAACAGCTATTTAAAATTCAAATTTCGATATCACTGCTGTGCGGTATATTAAATAATAACTTGAGCTGAGATCATCTAATAAATTCTGAAGAGTTCATTTAGGGTAGTTTTCTTGGTAGAATAATACCATAAGGGGGAGATGAGCCACCCGAAGCTCAAAGGTCAAGACACAGTTTTACCAAATTTTGATGTGTATTGACAGTGTCGGTTCGGATCCAGGCTGTGGCGTTGACTTTTTTCATTTAGTGGCGGTCCCACAATAGTTAGGCAGTATAGGACTTCAATGGGAGTCTTGGCCGAAAAAAAGGGGAGGATTGTGGGACGAATTTCAATCATAATTTCGACCTATCCAGAGGATCATATAAACCGCCACTATAGCCGATCCCAATTAGCCACACATTTGCCAAACTATAGCAAATTGGTGCAAGCGTAAGCCTATAGGAGGATTATTTGAATTAGCCTGAATTTGCGGTCGAAACATCGAGAGACGATTTTTGGGCACAAATAACTGGAGGTTTGGGCAAGCTCTTGATTTTAGAACTGCAAACAGTTAAATATTTGTGTTCTTCATGTTTTATTTAATTATTTTTTTCAATATTTGGAATCAATAATGAGCTCCAGTTTAAGATAGGGTATTTTTAGATTTTACAATTAGGTGTAAATACAACATTTCAAAGCTTGTCAACTACATCAGCGGTTGATTTTTTATATAAAATAGCTCAAATATATATTTATAAAGACATTATCAGAGTAATCAATTAATAAAAATCTTATAAAAATTATAGAATGAAAGTGGAATTTATAGGCTACCTAGTACGATTTATATGATTTTTTATCATCCACCTCCTACTTTGCCGATCTTTACGTTCTTCATTTCTCTTAGCTCTGTTTAGTTCCTTTTTATGATGAAAATTGTATATATCGAAGTTAAGAGAAGATACAAGTCCAACATCCTCTATATTTACTACTCTGGAACAGACATTTGTATCGATACCGACGGTTGTTACTTTCTTAAGCAATCATTTATAGATTTTTGAGTTTTGAAGAAAGTGACAAATCTGTGAATCCTGCATTTTAGAGCTATTTGTTGGTAGACTGTTATGATTTTAACAGGAACAGTCAAGTAACACATATCTACTGCTCTCTATGTTTGGATAGGTTAGGAAACTTATGACTCAGATAATGATTACCGCATTTATTTTATCGATATACACTAAATTAGAAGGAAATAATTTAAACGAAAATATTTGATCCAGGTAGAGTGGCCATTGACTTGGTTCTGAAATATTGTGAAACGGAATGAAATCACCAGTGATCTCAGAGCCCCTAGACAAAATAAGATTATTCCGAAAACGTGATCTGAGACCCCAAGTGTTGGCCTCGAGCTTTGTTTACAGAAACTTGAGTATTTTTTTCTCACCTCTTATCTGGAATTCTTGATGATATCCCTCTAAGGGAACTTCCTTAAATTTAATTCAAATAAACAATCAAGCGTCATTAAGTACGCATAACTCTGGAAAACAATAAAAAAAAAATTAAAAAAAAAAAAAGTTATAAGAGAGTAGAAAAAAAGCAGAGTTTAACCAATTTCCCTAGGGTTTCTCACTGAATCCTGAAAGGACAATTGCACCGAAATTTGCTTGTAAATAAAAGAAAATCCCAATTTCTGCATGAATTAGAAAGTTATTTTGTTACGATACACAAAATAAATTAAGATAGTTATTTATTAAGCAATAAAATTAAAGTATACAGTATTAATATAAAGAACAAAATATCAATCGGTATATACTACTATAAAATTCCATTTCTTTTTTTTTTAATTTTTGGGTGAGAGAGTGTACCGCCATGTGAATGACGTAAAATATAAATAGAAGGATCCAAATAAAACAGTTTTGATAGCATATTGAACTAACATAAAGAATAGAATATTTTCAAAAGAAAAATTCTTGAAGCTATCTATCAGAAAATATTAATTACACAGTTCATTTTTAATCTAATACTAAACCAGTATTATGCGGAAAAATTGAGTTGAATTATTTTTTTAATATATATATTTTAGTTATATTTTCGGTAATTAATCAAACTTTAGTTTAATATGAGCTTCATTAATAACATACGAAATATAAAACAGACTAAAATAAACCCTTAAATATTATGGAAATATTCCTAGCCAGGTGTGGTATAATAACCATAAGTAAAATTTTATGATTGTACTAGTTCAAATTTTCAATTAAAAAAAATTATAAAGGATGACAGGTGACAAAAGTAATTAATTTTAGCATGAAATGTAAGAAACCCTACCCTACTAAGTTTGTTTTTATAGGTTAAGTAACAATATGAAATCAAATTTGGGCATAACAGCCTGCACAAATTTCAAAAAGTGTTAGCGAGGCTGTGAATTTTAAATTTGAGGTTTCTTATTTATAATTAATAATTAGTTTATAAGTGATATTTCAAAAGATTATAATTTTAACAAATATATAAATATATGTTAGCAACGTGGCTCAGTGGTAAGGCTACAAAGTCTAAAGATCGATGTTCGAATCTTGCTGAGACAGATAATTATTCATACTGTAGCCGTGAGCCAAACCTGTGAGTTCAGGAGCCCTCTGGGGACCACCCAGCCTCATAAAGTTTTCATCCTTAATTGGGGCTAAATCTGGCAGTCGAGAGTGGTTTTGACCAATCACCTCCTTGCACAACCGTTGGTTTGGTTACCGTATGGTAACCCTGCACCACTGGCTCTTCATGGGTTGTAGCAGTACAGATTTCTTTTATATTTATGTATGTATAAATTATACTTGGAGATTATCCTTAATTATGACCAGGGTGGGCGAAACGTTGTTCACATGAATTAAATTGATAACAATAATAATAAATATTGAGTCTAAAACGATCAATTATGCTATAATTTAAAAATATAACCAGTTTTAATCGAGAAATCGATATACATAATAAGCATATGTAACAATATGTATATTGAGAGTAATAAAATATCATAAAACAAGTTCTTAGAAAACAAGACAGATAATGACAGTATTATATTGTCTACAAGCCTTCATTGACGGCTTCAGAATTACGGCATACGAAAAAGGCTATTCAGAGAACAGGTCTTCAAGTTACGTAAGAGCTCTTTCATTCTATAGAGCCCACCTTACAAGAAATCCGACTAATCTTAACTGTCTATTTATAGTATTATATCCAAATGTCAACATGAAGTTTCGAAATAATTTGGCTTACGTATTTCGAAAATAGAATGTTAATTCCAAAAATAACAGGACATTAGCATATATTATAATACCATTCCCATTCTAATCCCCTCAGAATATTTGTTTGTTTTAATTTCTTTTTGTTTTTTTGTTTGTTTCACATTTAAACCTGATATTTATAAATACCCGTTTCTGTTTTATTGCTAGTTTGGTGTCTATAACCAACTATATTTTAAACAATGGGCATAAACTTGTTTAGATACATTTTTAATTGGTTACTTCATAAAAAAGGAACAAGAAATAATAATACATTACAAGTGCGAAGATAGGATCATCAAAACTATGGGCAAGCCATGGCTTTTCAGCACGGAAAATGAAATCAATATTTTATGAAAATTATATATAATTTCATGATTTCACTATATGTTTTCACAACACGCTACATGGGCATTTCAATAAATTTATACGACAGATGGCAACAAATGTAACTCGATGTAGGCTGAAGAGGAGTTGGATGCGGGACCACCTAATGTAATAAAATAATTTACTTAACGTCAGGAGGATGCACCACTGGGTGCTATCTCCCTCAAGCCAGCTCATGCCAGGCCTGAAAAGACCATCTCATTTGCTGGTTGTAATGAAAAAAATTCTTTACCACAGTTTTTAGATACTTCAAGAAGAATCTTTTTTTTATAGTGCCTAATTTATATTAATTTGTGAATCCATTTAAAAACAGAATTTCGTTGAATAAATCTATTAATAGAATAAAATAAATTACAAACTCTAAAATATTATAGCAGTGGTTTATTAGTTATTATAACTATTTGCATGGAAAAATTTTATTATACATGGTATAATTTTAAGAATAAAATCCTTCACCACAGTTTTTAGACACTTCAAGAAGAATCTTTTTTTTTTTTTTTATAGTGCCTGATTTATATTAATTTTTGAATCCATTTAAAAATAGAATATAGTTAAATAAATGTATAATAGAATAAAATAAATTACGAACTGTAAAATAAAGTCATCAAATAAAAATGCTTCCTTAAGTATCTATTAAACTATAGTGATGACAAATTTTCATTCTATGTGTTATAGTTTTAAGAAAAAAATTCTTATCTAGAGTTATTAGATTTGTAGAGAAACATTTTTTTTTTTTATTTTACAGTACTTAGTTTAGTTTATTCTGTGTATCCATTTAAAATAAAATATTGTTAAATAAATGTATAAACAGTATAAAATAACGTGACAGTAAAATATGGTTAAAAATTAATCAAATATCAATGCTTCCTTAATTATCTCTAAAACTATAAAAAGGAAAAATTTTCATTATACATAATTTATAGTTTAATATAGTTTTAAGGGAAAAATTTTTCACTATAGTTTTTAGATACTTTTGTTTTTATTTTACAGTTCCTAATTTACTTTATTCTGTATATTTATTTATTTAAATATATTTTATTTTTCGTTACCTCTTCTTGTTTTGCTCTTCTACTTTTTTTTTCTTTTCGATTATTCTTTCGGTGAATATTTGTAAATAATTTTCTATACATAATAAATTTTGGATTTTTGATACAATAATATGATGTAAATAATATGCTTTTTGCATAATGTAGGTACAATTTATTTAAAATGTATGTCTTTCATAATAAGAAATCAAATTGCTTTGAACTGCTTCAAGATAACGTACATTTAATTTATATAAAGTATATAAATGTCAATATAATATTTAATAAATCAAAACGGCACTTGTTTTGTTCTTACTTGCTTATCTCACTAGGTTTTTCAGCATTGGCCCTAAGTTGACGTCAATAACTAACAGACCGAAGACTATTTTCTCAGTGTTAAACTATTCCATACTAATGATAAAAATACTGCGTCAAAGGGATTATTTATATCAAAATAAGTTCCTTTTTACGTAAGACCCTTTTGTGAGAAGGGCAACAGGTGGATTCGCCCAATAGCCACCGATTCATTCTAACAATAGATCGCTAAAGAAGTGCAAATCAAGTAGAACACTACAGTTCTCCGAGCAAAGGGGAATAAACCGATTTATTCCCTCAGGCTCGGATTCGGGATGAATTATTCATGAAATAACAAAGAGAATAAAATAGGATAAATAAAGCCCGTTTGATTAGCCCTTCGCTTTCATTTTAAGGGATTTCGAATGCTTCTTTCAACTATTGAGGATGTAAAATTGAACTTTTATTGGAGGTATTGGAAAAATTATGTCTTTAATTTAAAGTAAGATAAAAGAACAAAGTTGGTTTAATATTTTTGTTATTGTTTATACATATTTACTCAAGAAACATGGTCCAAGAAATACAAGGCGAAGAACCGATTGTGTAATATAATTTGAAAAACAAAACAAAAACTAATGATAAATAATTATGAAAAGATTGCTAATCAGTGTTGGCCAGGGGATTACAATTTCAATTACAATTACAATTACTGTAAATAGTAGAGTGTTAGCCCATCACAGCATAATTAATAAACATAATTTCAATTTTGAAGAGTTAAATTTTTGATAGAAAAAAATACAAAAAGTAGGAGGAAAACAAGTAATCGTTTGTAGGAAGATAGTTCGGGTGGCGGTCAATAAAGGTATCAAACTAGTAAATGAAAACTTTTTATTGTTAACCAACGTTTCACCCCACTTTGTCAGGGTGAAATGAAAAAAAAACAAGACGCGAGCATTATAGAATTGGCAAAACATTAAAATAAATATATAGAGAAAATACGAAAATATGTAAAAAATAAAATAAATAAATAAATGTTCGTTTTGTTTATAAAAGAAATAATAATAATAATTTAAGGAATGCTACATATAGGAGGACTAGAAACTAGTTACTAACAAATACAGCCAGGGCCCTGTTCCATAATGAAAGCTAATAGTATTGGTTGATAGTACAAGTGTAGAAACTAGTGTGGTAATAATACTAATACTTAATTATTTCATGATAGGGATGACTATTAGTGATATTGTAGGAATTAGAAAATACTAAAGTACAAGTTACTATTGTACAGGTCTGTATAATTGAATTAAGATAAATCTACAAGACTAATAGTATTAGTTTGTACTTTATTATGAAACAGGGCCCAGGTGTGATAAAATTCTAAATAGAGAACTAGAGTACTAAATTGCAGGAAAATATTCGTTAAAACTAGTTATATGGGAAAGAGGTAGGTGTAAAAAGGTAAACAGAAGGTGAAATAAATGTGGTTAAGGTAAGGTACAGTAGTAAGTAAAAGGAAATTTTCAGAAAATTAATAAAAATAACAAATAAACATAGATACATAGACATAGACATAAACATAGGGGGTACCTGTCAGATTGAATCAAAGATGGCAACTGCCAAGTCGGGTACGCGTTCTCAGGTATAAAATTTCCCCATTTTTTCACTAACTCTC
Organism: Halyomorpha halys; assembly: GCF_000696795.3. Classification (NCBI taxonomy): domain Eukaryota; kingdom Metazoa; phylum Arthropoda; class Insecta; order Hemiptera; family Pentatomidae; genus Halyomorpha; species Halyomorpha halys. Next base: position 877,725 of record NW_027111091.1, on the reverse strand, counting down.
TAAAAGGGTCAAACTTTTTTATAATAAATAGAAAGGTAAAATGACAGAATCATCAAATCTCTTGTCTAATATTACAATAGGCAAATATATGAAATAAATGTAGAAGTACATCTATAAGATATTATATAGAATATAGTGAGAGCGACAAACAAAGTTTAAATAAATAAATTGATTAAAAAAAAAAGTTATTAAATAAAAATAGAAATATCACAAATATCTGTACATCCTATCTGAAAAATTGGAGGAATAGTTGTATAATAAACTAAGACGTTGGTTAACAATAAATAGTTTTCTTCTACTACTTTGATACATTTATTGACCGCTATTCTGATTATCTTGGTACAGTCTAATTCATACGGTCAAATATCTTCTATAAAAAAAAGCTATCCCTATCAAAAAAAATATCATCAGAGCCGTCACTCAATGTAGTTTTGCTATAGTGATTAAGTGAAATAGAAATTGTAAACTAATTATTGTAATAAGTTGTTTATTTGTTGCTGTTCAAAGGCGCAAAACCCTTTGGTCATCAACGCCTATGGCATGTTATTATGATGAAGCTACAAACACCACACATGCAGGAGAGTATGACCTATTCTCAAGCGGGTTAGAGCAACGTCCTCCCTGCGGTTGTTGCGGTAGGATCTCGACCATGGCTTTATTATTCTTTTAGTTCCTTTTAATTTTATTGTAATAAGTATTAATGTGAATATAGTTATTGACTAATGATAAAAATAGACAAAAGCATAATAGCCTGCAATAATGTAATAATTAGTGTTGAGCTGTGGTAGTGTGAATAAAATCCAAGTAAATAGCCGTATTGGTTGAAACGTAGGATTTTAAAGATAATAAAATAAGTGTTGAGGCTATATGGATTATTTGTTACAACTAATAAACAAATATGTCTCAAACAAGAATTTTCATTATATATAGTTGACATTTTAGATATCGAAAAAATTCAAAAAGTAGGAGAATAAAAAAAGAATAATAACAATAAATCCTTCTTTAAATATCTACAAAAGTATGTTGTAAAAACATTTTCATCGTATATGATATAGTTTTAAGTAAACTAGCAACTGAGTTATGTAGACAATGATATTAGATTAAAAAAAAATGATCGATTGGAATAATCATTATTGCGCTATTATAGATTGTAAAGTTAACTACAATAGAATAATGAACCATAGCCAAGTTGACTTTACCTGACTAGAATACTAATGTAGCTGAACAATTGAAAGAACAATTATCTCCTGCGAATTGTCCACAAGCTTTCCACTTTGTCTCTTACAGATCGTTTAACGAGAAAATTTATGGCCTTTCAAATTCTGACCAGTGCTTGACAGCAAGATTAGAACTGTTGACAAGGTTCAAAAATGAAAAACTAGGTTAACCTTGGTAAATGTATTTTCATTTAAAGTTTAAACTAATTGAGATAAAATTAAGCTTGATATAGTGATAGGTAGTTTATTGTGTTTAGTTTCTTATTTTTATGATTTTAAATTCGCAGATTTCAACCCACCCTAACACAGTCCTAACAACATACGCTGATGATATATGTGTACTGTCTGTAAACAACGACCCTACAAATGCATCACAAACTCTACAGACACACATAACATACATTGAAGAATGGTGTAAAAACTGCAAAATCAAAATAAATTCTAACAAATCCCATCAGATCATCCCACCGTAAACTTCTACCCTCCTGTTCTGCAGTATCCTTTTTAAATATCCCATTAACGCCCGTTGAACAGATTCGCTACTTAGGACTCTATCTTGACAAGAGACTTGTGGGGATTCCAAGCCCCATACAAGACGGAAATGACAAGAAACTGCTCGTATCTTTCGATCACTACAATACCTACTTGACAAACGCTCTAAACTTGCCATTAACTACAAAAAATTATATACTATGATAATCAGACCAATTTGGACATACGGAATTGAGCTCTGGGGCTCTAAAAAAAACATGGACTTCCTCCCGTATCCAATCCTTACTATCCAAAATCCTTCATGATCCTTATTACGTCACAATAACCTCATCTACAAAGACCTTAACACTCCATTCGTTGCAGATTTGGCCCGGAACAGATATGCGTCTTTTCATACCAGACTCCTTACCCATCCTAACCCATTAGTTCTTAATCCCTTAATCCTGATAATCCTCCGAGGTGTCTGAAAAGAAGATGGCCGCGGGACCTTCTAATTTAAATTAATGCTTAAAGTACCAGCAATGAGTGGTTCCTTCCCAAGATTATCAAGTTTTTGAAACATTCCTCATATTTACTTATTGTATTTTTTTTTACAGTTGTAAATTAAAATAAATAAAAACAAAAAAAAAAATTAGCAGATTTAAGTTCCTGAAACTTCTTGCCCAAATGCAATATATTTTTATAAAAAAGTTTATCATGTCTCAGTGTTATAGTCGGGGGCACAGAACAGCACTAGTAATGACGTCAAACATTACATACAACTATCCCGTACTATACATCAAGTTACTGTAACCAACAAACCGTATTATACACCTAGCTAGGGAACCCAATTATTAGCTATTGTCCCGGTCAATAAGTTATTGTATGGACATAATATTCAACATTACAAAGAACGTACAAGATGACCTAAAATATTCCAATAACCTTATGCATTATTTGAACAATATACATTATAAAAATATATCGGGTTATTCAAATAATTCACTACTACTAAGATTATTACATCTAACAAAATAATATTGTGGTGTATACACTTAAATTATATCTGAGTTGGTGTGATACCAAGGAGAAGTGGCAATTCTGCAAATAAAAAGGTTTTTTTGGTAATTTATTGCCTGGACCTTATACTACCTTTAAAAAATTTACCAAAAGAGTTGATGGGCGAAAAAAATAATTTATTATCTGCCCTGAAATGTTTACAAGATCCATTTTCAACACCCCCTTTAATAATTAGAGATGAAGCAGCATTTAAAAACATTGAACCTAAAACTTGGATTGTAGGATCTGTATAGTAACCAGGTCATTGTGGGGTAAGCCAGGCTAGCTATAAAGAGAGGTCAAGTCGTAACATCATTTACCAGCAAAGATGTCTATTTTAGATCAAAGAAATTGGATGGCTTGAGTAGCAAGACGAATAGTTCAACATGAGAGACAACAAGTTAAGAATGGTCCAGCAAGAAACTTGAATCAGCCACGGAGATATGTTCTAACCCGTCTCCATAGGCCATACTCGACTCATCCACGGACATCTCTGGAAAAAGAAGACGCAATATATCGCTACTTAGGAAATTATCTCAGGCCGATTCTCTTCTGATTAATGTTGAAGATCCCGCAACAACAGCAATTTTTTTTTCATTTAAAAAATTATTATTATCTATGATTATATATAGCCTAAATGTAATTCCAGTCTGTACAGGTGGATACATAATTTAATATTGTAATTTACTAATTTTGTCAATCTGTAAATGACCCCAATGGTCAAAATACTTAAAATAAATATTGGGTAACATTGCAAAAATTTGTCATAACTGGTGATCGGCCCTGCCTTCCGTGGAAACCTCTCCTATCTTACCTTCACCTTTAAAACATTAATTAGAATGCTAGCAATGGGTAGTCTCTCTACTTGCCTGTATCATGTCATTTTGATCTTATATCAAACTTACAATGTGTATTATTATGTACAGTCGTAAATGTCAAAAATTAAATAATAATAAAAATACTTATAACCAGTATTGGTTGATGTACAGCGAGATGGTTAAAATCCTTCTAGGTGAGATAATAGGAGCAAAATTAACTGAAAAGGAAAGGAAGGACAACCCCTCTAATATTTTTGGTATTGGTTGTGACCCCGTGACATTACACTACTCTTTATAAGCTAACGTTTTTAAGATATTCTTACTTTTTTCTTTTGTAAAAATATTGCGGAAACATAGAAAAGTAACAATTAACTAAAATTCATATTCTACACTTAATCATCCATTAAATGCTGAATTGTTATATTATTGAATATACAAAGGTTGATTCTATGGAGTAATTTTATCAATCGAGTACGATTAGAGGTAACTCAGCAATTTGAGTTTCTTACCTAACTGAACAAACCTGATTCAAATCTCTTGATACAATTAGAGGGCTATGTGAGGCAGTTTGGGAACAGCGTTTGACTGACACTTATACCAGTGAGCCTCAGGAATTAGAGATAGATTAGTAGCTTGGTGTGACGTGCGGGTGATAGTTTCGACAGTCATGCAACTTATAAATTATTTTTGCTATTATATATATCTACTAAATCCAAGGACAAGGGTTCGAATCCGGCTGGGAAGATAATTATTTGATCTTACACTGTATTACACTGAGGGTATAGAGCCCTCCTGAGGTTCACTCAGCCTCATAATGTGGGGACCCTTAATTGGGGAAAACTCTGGAGGTTGAGCATGATCTTGAAAAAATCACCTCCTTGTTTAACCGTTGTTTCTTACAAAGTATTGAACCCATGAATCTTCAAGACACAAAGGTATTCACATTATTATAATTGTATATAATAGCTGCATTATACTTGAGTCCTTCTGTTGAAAACTTTATCATTTAACCTTTTAACCTCCAATCCTTGTCGAATGCCTATTCAATATTCAAGCGGAAGGTGAACTTTGACATTGAGTGTACTCTATACTATTTCCGTTGTTCCCCACTTGCCGTCAATTACATACAATTGTTTTGACTTAAAAGGGAGGGTCATTTTCTCTCAAGTCACGAAACTCGTGTGTAGATTAAACGAAACTAGCCATTTATTGATCTATCCCACGCCAGGAAAATGGAAAAGTATTATGTTTTATTCAAGCAACGTGTTGTCATAAATATTGTAAATACTGAGTCATTTATGACTGAGGAGACTCTTAAAAGCCTATGTATCCACTTTTGGAAAATCATTATTAAAAATTAATATAGTAGAATCTCATGCAGATACGTTAAATTTTTATTGAAAATGTTGATTTTTAACAGTTATCCGACCAGAGGAAAATTTAATTTTTTAAATAAAATAAATAAGTTCTGGTATAGGATATTTTTGTAAAAAAAAAAAAAGTTTTACTTTTGATAAATGGGTATATTAACTTTTTAAATACAAAATTTAAGTTAAATTGTAATTTAAAAATAAAAGTTATGTGGCGAAACCACGTTATTTTTTTAAAATCAATTTGATATTAAAAAAATTGAAAATTATTAATAGAATTGATTTATTATAAAGATATAATACATTAAGCTCTACAAATTATTGATAACTGAGTCCTAACCTAGAAGGTAGCTTCTATGATTAAAAAGTGGTTATAACGAATTAGCTAATGATTAAATAGTTAATGTAATTAAAACAGAAGTATAATGGTTTGTAAGTGGATTACTATTATTTTAGAAATTTATCAACAAAAAAAATTGAACTATACAGCAAAAATTGGGACACTGATTGGTAAATATAATTTTTTTAAAAAAGATAAATAGAATTAGGTATAATAATCTGTTGTAGATAACACTTTAAATTTTAAGATATAGTGATGAAAACTATTAAGTATTATTGTTGATGGATGAAATGTAAGTACAAAAGTTTTACTAATTTTTTTAAGTTACATTAAAATACTCGACCTTTTTTACTGTAATTTTTTTTTATTTCCAAAATGGCAAAGAGTTAATATTTAAATTTATTAATAAAAATTAATATATTAATAAATTAAATAAAGATAAATTAAAATATATAAAATTAAATTGTATGCGAAACTTTTTTTTTTTGGCTAATATACTAATTTTGGCTAATTTTACTAATTTCTTCATGTAAAAATTTTGATAATATTCATTTTATTTATCTTTCTGTTTATATACATATATTGATTTTATTATTTATGCATTTATTTATACATATATTTTAATTTTGGTATGAATATGATTATTTATCACTGTTAATTATCGCCCAAGGTTTTATGCTTATCAATAAGTATAATTTGATTAAAAGAAATTACAATGTGATATTAATAAAATAAATTTTGTTCCAAAACAACAGCACTACAATGAGTTAAAAAAATTCCACTTATGACCGTCACACTACTATGTTTTGCCGATACAAAATATGAAAGCAGTTCCCTCATCGCTTAAAAGACACAATAATTCAGCTTAAATGGGGTCTATTGTATCCCCATCGATCGGGCAAAGACAAAAGCGGTGTAGTAGATATGGAGTAGAGAAAAAACCTCAACTGAAAATAAATTTCATGCCAGGTAGGTGAAAGCCCGTCCCTACGCCTCCGCTATTGTGTCCCGGAAAATGAAAGATGAAGATAATAAATGTTCTGTTTAGAGTACCCCTATAATGTACATTTATTTATCCATCTCCCATTATATACTGCTATATATTCATTTAATTTATATTTAAACTTAATTAAATAATTTATATAAAAATATAAGTGTATTTATATACATATATAAATATTGATGAAATAATTTGGTTAGAATCACGCTGGAGTTTTACCTTATTAAGGGAGTCATCCACTTCATGAGGATGGGTAGACTCTGGAGGGCTCTCGAACCCACAGGGTTGACTCATGGCTAAGAGAAAATAATTATTTGCCACAGCCAGATTCGAACCCGAAAAAGGAGTTGGTTGCATGGTGGATTAGGAGACGGAATAAAACAGTCTAATGGTTGAGTTATTTCTTGTCCCTCTATCCCCTTTTTTTTTTTACTTTTCCGTGTGACATTGACAATACAAATTTTATGAGGACCCAGCCAATAACAAAACAGCTATATTTATGCGACATTTTGCGATTCTATTGTTCTCATAGTCATGGCATTTGTATGTTGAAATTGATATATTCTTCATAACTATTGTAATAACTGTCCATTACAACTTTTAGAAGTACAATCCCTGAAGTTGTATCATACAATTATTAATAATGCACTCGTAGAATACATCCGTGCCGTGGGAACAATAAAATCTCGAATGAGAACCCTCCAAGATCCATCCAGATTGATCATGCAAAAAGTGACAAATTTTAGCAATTGCAGTTTTTTTTTGTTTTTTTTTGCGAAGGCGATGTTTTCCTAGTTATCTACGGGTAACCAACCTGTGCTACCCATGGTGGGGGGTCAAGGTTTTCATTTTGTGGGGCCACCACTTAATGAATAAAGTCAACGTCTGAGGCCGGATTCGAACCGGCCCGCTCGGAGATCTCAGAACGATTGACCCCTAGGCCTAACCATGTGAGCTATGGACGACCCGTGGAACTCTATAAAGTAAGAAACCAATACCCCCTTCAGTAGTTGCACTGACCATTGCCATGGGCTCCCTTATTCATGTGATCTAGAAATTAAAACGAATCAACTGAGAAATACGATTGCTTCAAGAAGGATTGAGTTTATCATACATCACTGATGTACTATAATAATAGACTTCTATGGAGTAATTCATAATTTTGCCAATCAAGAATCAGTAAATTCTCTCTTGTGAATGTTTGATTTATCATTTTAATGTCTCTTACTGTTTAAATAATAAATAAATTAATGATTTTATTGCCTATATTTGTTTAGAAAATAATTTGAAGGACTAAATGTGCCGGGGTTCACTTGATTAAAGACTTCCATTAATTTTCTTTTTCTGGTCTAGATTTACAGAATTGACAAAGAAAGTAAATAAACATTGTATTGTATTTCTTGCTGAAACTAGAGATATCTGATCTGTAGTGTTCAAACAAACAAAAACTGCACAAATCACCAAATTCCAATAGCAACTACTTTGATGTCGCTATTTCACAATCACAGCCAAAATGGACGCCGTCCAAGCACCATTTGAACGACCCTCAAGTTCATCGGTCGGATTTTATAAATAATCATTTAATCACAGTTGCAGAGAGTAGACGCCAAACCACCGTGCCAACGACAGCCTGCCCCGTCGGGAATTTCCTCTGCTGGGCGACAGCTGGGTGACAGGAAGTGAAGGCAAGCATCAGCTTCGGATGGATACCCTGTGATTGGAGATACGCTTCAAGTTAGCGAGTTGCATCAAAATTAGCTTATATACCACAAAATTATATAAATTAAATTGTAATTACAAAATTGTATAGAAGATAATGTATATAATATAATAATGTATTGAAAGTTATTTACTAAACAAAAAGATAGAACATGAAACAAAACTAGAAGAGGTAAGAGAAAGAAAGAGAAAAATATTAATAATGAATAGAATATAACTGAATACAAAGAATATAGTTTAATAGATCAAATAAATAATAAAATAAATATGATAAAAAAAAAATTAACAGATGCTTCTTTTTTAAGCCTGTCAAACTATAGTAAGGAATTGACTATGTTTACTTATTTAGAGTTTTATATTTACT
>NW_027111091.1:853200-869302 GCF_000696795.3 Halyomorpha halys | reverse complement strand
TCAATAAAAAAAAAAAGTGAACAAACTTAAAACTATTAATGATGAGGTGTAGATAGTTGACCGTAGATTAATGATTGGAGAAGTTTGTCGGGGGGTGCGGTCAGCAAAAAACAACATAAATAAACAAAACCATATTTATTTATTTTATGCCGACGTTTCGACCTGAGTTCAGGTCTTCATCAATGAATAAATATGGTTTTGTTTATTTATGTTGTTCTTTGCTGACCGCACCCCCCGAAAAACTTCTCCAATCTTAAAACTATTAAAAAAAAAAATTATTTAGTTTCAGTAACTAAAATAAAAATAAAATGCAATCAGATAAAGCATAAATACATAGAACAAAATAGAATAAAAAAACAACTACACACAAAATATTGGAGTGTTGACACTCCACACTCTTAACTTTGCAGGTCTACGCTCTTGGTGAATTCTTTAAACTGTTTCTTGTATTTGTAATACAATATTTTTTAGAATAGAGGCCATGAGTCCCGCTGCATTAGAGAAGATTTCAGCCAAATATATATTTTGTTGTCATATATGTAAAAATCGTATATGTTTTGGAAAAATTATGTATTTCGTCCGTCGCATTTATAAAAATATATATACATAGATAGATGGATATCTATATCAAGAATCTTCTTTCCAAAGAAAATGGATTACGATTCCAAAGCCTTACTAATACGACGTTATGTATTCTTAACTGCCATCGAGGCTTTTAAAGGATTATTGTATCAAATTGCAAAATGAATTTCTCTGTCTAGAATAGTGAGTCCTCGACCCTTTTGTAACTTTGGACACATTCAAATATTATCTGCCACATTGACGGATTCGAAGCTTTTTTTGGCCAATGAATTTGGAATTCTCTTAGAAAGAATATAGTGAAGTTCGTTCTGAACGAAGCAGCTCTTCTATTTTACGTAAATATACCTTTCACTCCTGTGCTGTTAGAGATGTTAACATGCTGGCGTCATTAACATTTTAACTGGAAAAGAAATAGGGAGAGGATGACCAACAATAATAAGAATGACATCAAATTACACAGTATAAATATTTAGTGCAAGCGGATAAAGCTGTTGAGAATAAGCAATACAAGATTCGTAGTAACTGGCCAATAGTCTATCAAAGCACGGGTGTTTAGAATTGGTAATCCGATCAGGGTCTCTTAACGAAAGAACTTTCGAAAGATATTAACCAGGCAGGGAGGAAGGAAAGCAAATATGCTTATACATATGTATGTTTATTGTATATTATTATATTATTGTATTATACATATTAATAGTTTACTATTATTACTATTCTTATATAATTGGCACTCATCCAGTTGATGAAGAAAAATATTGTAGTTAAAGGTCTAATGATCTCCCGGCTAAAAATAAAAAAGTGTAGTAGTTTTTTAATGTTTATTTATTGCTATTTACAACTGTACATTATAATACATTTAGTAAATCTGATCTAAGTTAAATTGGAGTGTTACAGGTGTGTAGAGAAACTACCCATTGGTAGCACTCTAATGACAGTTTACATTAGCTGGCATCTCGTGGCCATCTTCTTTTCAGGCGCCTCGGAGGATTATCAGGAATGGAAAAGGATGCAAGATTAGAAACTAAGGGGTTTGAGTGGTTAGAGAGTTTATAATGGAAGGAGTGATATCTGGTTCGGGCTAGATCGGTTACATAGGGAACATTGAGGTCTTTATGTATGATTTTATTTGTGAAAAAGTATGGAGCATTGAAGATTTTGGATTGTAAGGATTGAATACGAGAGGAATTCGAAGGTTTAGTGGAGCCCCAAAGCTCAACTCCATATGTCCTGATTGGCCTTATTACAGTCAAGTAGATCAGTCTTTTGTAATGTGTTGGAAGTTTAGACCGTTTGTCTAGTAAGTGCTGTAATAGTCGAAATCGACGTGCAGTTTCCTGTCTTTTCAGTCTGGTGTGAGGATTCCAGGTTAATCGCTTGTCCAAATGTAGTCCAAGATAGCAGATCTGTTCCACAGGGGAAGAGTAACATCGTTAAATGAAACTGTAGGGCAGTCAGTTAAATATGATTTAAAGCTAATAGTTGAAAATTAGGCAACAAGACCCCGATATGAACCCATGCAATATAGACATCCACATATCCTCATCCACTATATCATTTATTTAATTTAAATTTATGCGCGAACAGTACGAAAAAGTACGTATCTCTTTTTTTTTCTTTTTTTTTTGCTCTAATCTTCCATCGACTCAGTGCCTCATCGTGGGAATGTCAAGATTCATTTCTTGCAGCCGCCGTTAAATAAATATTTACTGAATCGAACCCACAACCTTCTGAATCAAGAAGCTCTAGGATCCTGGCGCTAAAGATCTCCCGCTTACTGTATCGTTTACTCTTTTCATTAATAACGTTTAAAACAAACATACAAATTAAAAATTAAAAAATCTAAAGCTCTTTATTCTCAATTTACCTCGATGTTATTCATATTTTTTACAATTACTTGCGGTGATGCCTAGGAGACAGTTTGGCATTACGAGACTGACTGCAAAACAAGTACCGCGTCGTATTATTCAGCGAGAAGAATTAATCAATTCTTCTCAAACTCATTAATTATTCCCTTGGCCTGAGACCAGATTCCGAATAAATTTGTCCCCTGATTAACGACATCATTAGAGCATTTTTTTTTTAATTCTACGAAATGACGCTTAGCTATGGATGTTAAATATGTTTCGGTTAGACGGATGTAAATGTGAAAGAAAAATGATAACACGCTCATGAAAAGTTCATGATGACTTTTATGTGGTTAAATATTTGTGATGGATGAATAGTTATTTAGATATTCAGTTTCTTTTAAAGAGTCTTTACTTTTAATCTAAGCGCTTATTGGGATGCCTTTGACGCTACACTACAAAAATGTCACGACCGGCATTACACTAGGTGTATTCATGATCATTAGTTTAACATGTTAAACTGAAAAACTCATGTTAAATGAAGGAATATTTCCTCCTTTACCATGTTAAAACGATATAACATAGTTGGGAGTCTGTTATCAACTATATGGAGAATGACGTCACGCAACAGAATAGCTGAGCTCGTCACCATTTTGTTTTTGTCGTAGTAACAAGCGATATACATGTTACTTGCTCGTAGATTGTGTTAGTATTGTTTTAGATGTTTTTATAAATCATGAAGCAATGTATGACAGTTATTTTCTTCCTCATAAGTTAGAAGATCAACAAGACACTCAGTAGCCAAACTTTCACTTTTCACTCAATTTAGGCACGTTGTAATAAATTATTTCAATAAAAATTCAAAAGTAAACAACAACATAAAGTTTGGAAGGAAAGGTTATAAAACAAGTTGCTCAGAAAATCCGCTGGGATCTCTTATGCATTTAACATTTATCCTGACTTTAAATAGGGCTGCTCACAATCCTATACTTATAACTAGGGATAGGATTTTTATGTTTTCACATATTTTTACCTGACCATGATATCTGCGATTCCTTACTAACTAAAGATGTTTCAAGACATTTCTGGCCAAAAGAAGCCATTTTTATTTTACATATTTGGCCTTTTTTACATATTTTGTTGTAAATCACATATTTTGTGAAATATTTGTTATTTTTAACATATTTTTAGGTATTCTGTTCTGAATCACATATTTCCTTAAATTATTTGTTCAATTTTAAATACATTTTTCACAGCAACTACATAAAATTCAAAAGAACGCAAGATACTTAAAGGTGAAATTTATCATTTATCATAAATAGTGCGTAAAAATTCTAAAATGTGTGTAAACATTAGAATCAATTAAAAAGAGCAAGGGTCTTATTCCTGTGGCATTTTCCTAGAATTTGTTTGTTTACTCTTCAATCCATTTCTCTGTTTCTTTCTTTCCACCTCAGATTCCACAAGTACCAACAATACTATGTATTTAGATTTGTGCCGAGCATTAGTCAGGGCAGACATTCCTCCTATCTACAAAATTAGCAATCCGGACTTAAAAACCTAAAATTTTTTTTTTCTTTTTAATAAGGATTATTCTTTATTTCCCTTTATAATTTGTTTATAATTCATTCTGATTAATTATTAATCAATTACTTTAATTACAATTACTAGTTAATGTCTTGTTATTGAACAGCTATGTTTTCTCAAAGTTCATTTTTTTGTACATATTTTAACATAATTTCTTTAAAATATTATTCATATAATATATAATAAATACATATTTATGTAACTTTTTTAAAGTTTTAAAGTTACTAATTAATTAGTAATTTATATTGTTGAATAATACAAAATTTATAAATACATATTTACATATTTTTTAAATATTTGACAATTTATTAGTACATATTTCGGATTATTAGCACATAAACATTTAACGTGGTTAAACATTTTGGCACTACAAGTGTCGCGTTGGGGTGCACATATTAGAAACAATATTCCCAAAATCTCTTTCTGTAGACGATGTACTTAAATTTATTTTCTCGTAAGTTCTGCTTTCAGTTATAGATCAAACTTAGTTGCAATGATTCATATAGCAAATGTTTTTTTCTGCATGAATGAACGAAAAAAAATTGCAAGTTGAGATTATAATTAGGAAATAGTTATGCAAAATGCTAAGAAGGTAAAATGTCCGATAAAAAATTATTCAATAAATAGCGACGTTATTCAATATATAGAATACTGAAGGGTTAAGGAAGTTGGATACTTCCAATATTCTGTCTTATCAATATTCTCCGTCCGATATTTTAAATATATATAGTTTTAAAAATATATTTTTTAAAATTCACCGCGGCCACTGAGGGCCTATTGTACACTCCCTCTGTTTTCTCTGTTCTAAACAGGCCAGATGCCTTTGCGAATTTAGATATCGTACCACCGATAACCGTCCCACAAAGTACAGAATCTACTTTCTACTATTTACTAATTATTAATACTGAATTACGATCAAGTGTAAGTAGGTGAGGAATCATATCCTCACATCTGCATATGATGTGATATGTTTTTGCAAAATCTTCAGATTGATCACTCTATCAGTTTCATTTTCTGTTTAGATGCTTATTCAGCTTATAGTGTCCTGTATACAGACCTGTCGCACATCTTAAGGTACTCTTGTCCATATTAACAAGTGTGAAGGAACCCCTGTGACTGGACTATACTTTATATTAAATGTATCGATACTATCTTTCTCTTATATTTTATTTGTTCCATCACTATGTTGTTGTTGTTTTTCCTTTCTTTCAGCAACTGGTACAAGAGAAGTATCGTTTTGGAAGGAGTGTCAGTTCCATAAAATTTATATGATAATATTTAATTTTAACTCTTCATTAAAAACATCGTATCGAAAGAATTGATAGTTTGATGATATCTTGACGTCCCTAAATATAAATAAATAAATTAAATGTTGAAATATCAATATTTTGAGTTATAACACATATAATATAAATATTTAGTTTTTAATAATATATTTTCGAAATGCTGTTTTCGATATTATCATTTACCCATTTTGTTCAAAAGGGTTTGACAAACTTTAGAACAGATACTTGGACAAAAGAAGTTTGTCCAAATTTAGTAGAGATCTGTGAATATATTATATAAATTAGCAAAGCAGAAAATCTTTGTAGTTTATCTCTTTATTATAGTAGTACGTATACCTCGGCATTTAAAAAAATTTTAAACAATTAAAAGATTTCACCGATAATAGTTCAGTTGAAAGTTCAATTGGAGATTTCAAATAAATTTCTTAAATCAAATTAATTAATAATAATTATTAAATGATAAATGGTACCGAGTATCAAACGCAGAAAGTATATTTTGAGCATTAGGCAACATTTTTTTAACAGAAAAGTTTCATCGAACCTGTGGTCTCTCCTTATTTTTTAGTATATATATATATTTTTTATTTTCCTTATTATTTTAATCTAATTAAATATATGTTCCATTGTTATATTTAGCAAACGCATTGATTGTTGACGACAGCCATTTATGAATTCAACAGAGCCGTTGGGAGATATAAAGTGTTGCATCACCGGATGCGTTGCAGTGCAAGCTCAGAATACTTGACTCCTGTTGGATATTGCAAGTTGGCAAGGTTACATGGATTACCTTGTGGGCAACTTTCCAAAAGATAAGTTCAATTTTGTAAATCCCCTATTATTGACACACTTGTCCACCGTGTGACAAAGTAAAACATATTTTATTGTACACGGAAATTTGTACTTAAGGGTTCTTATCGACATATGAACGTCTAATGGTCCCTGTGATATAATTTATCATAACAATCAACAATTAGTAGTCAATCAAATATTAAAATCTAAATTATGAGAGATAGTTGACCGTGGATGATAAATGAGGAGAAGATGGTTGGGGGTGCGGTCAATGAAAATTTCATTGACCGCACCCCCAACCATCTTCTCCTCATTAAAATCTAAAATTTTATAATTAAAATTAAAATCAAATAAAATAAATAATTAACTAAGTTTTATGGGAACAACTATAAATCAGCATCTTGTGAATTTATTTTGGCGAATATTCTGCAAAACTATTACTCTTATGAAGGTAAACGTTATAATTAATTGATGGTACATTGAACTAGCTTTAATTAGAGTGCTGACAGACATATCTACGTTTAATGGTTCCTGAGATATAATTTATCATAACAATCAATAATTAATAATTAATCATATTTAAAATCTAAAATTTTATAATTAAAATCAAATCAAATAAATAATTAACCAAGTTTTATGGGAACAGCTAGAAATCAGCATCTTGTGAATTTATTTTGGCAAATATCCTGGAAACTACTCCTCGTAAACGTTATAATTAATTTATAGTACATTGAACTAGTTTTAATTAAAGTACGTCTTAAATATAATAAATTCGCCCATAATTTATTCAATAACTACTGTTTTTTTATTTCGTTATAAAATAATACTTTTTAAAAAAAGTATCTCAGAAAATATTGAACGAAGACGAAGAAAAATATTATGGCTATTTTAGAAAAGTTACTATAGTTTAAATGATTTTCTATTACGTTTTAAGTGTTGTAGCTAGTTTTAAATATATGGAGCTCCGGATGAAAATGAAAAATTACCAAGAATTTTTTTGGAATAAAATAAACTTGAGGTGACATCTTAAATACTTCAATATGTATTTTTTAAGGAGTATTAACTGTAATCTCTTGCACCGTTTTGGTTTTAAGTGAACCGTTTTCTGAAAGGAATGTTTTTTTTTTTTAAATACTTTTTATTTATTGATAGATATTACAATCTGCCACACAGTTGTGGGCAATAGGTAATAGCGATGAATAAAATAAAATAAATAAATAAATGAAAAAAAAATCTATCTCAAAATATATACAAACAGAAGGATAAACAAAATGAACATAAGCAACCTATGTGTATGGAAAAAAAAAATATAATGATAAAATAATATAGTCTCTAGTCACATTTACACTCTAATATACAATATTTACACAATCGACCTGAGGATCCCTGAGCCCACCCTATCCCCCACGTGTGAGAGGTAGAGCAGAGCCCAAAAGATCCCAGCGCATCCCTCTCGCCGCATCACTGGTAGTGAGTCAGTGGAGGCTGAGCACGTGCGCTAAAGCAGGAAAGTAATGTTATACATTGTTCTTTTATTTTACAGAACTCAAAAAATGAATTTTTTGTATAAAACATTTCTTAAGCCGTACAGCAGACAATGTTTTTTAAATTTATAATGGTCATTGTTGAACAATTTATATCTTAATCTTCTAAATCATCGAGTTTTTTTGTCTTGGTCTGTTGACCTCCACTTCTAGAACAACCCTAGACCAGTAATCCACACCATACTACAATACCACTGAAGCCCATTTATAAAGTTGAGAACTGAACGACCTGAGTAAAAATGAGGAGGAAAGTAGAAGCAATTAGTGAATAACAAGAAGCTTTTCTTCCTCAGCTCCAGCAAGTGCTAACTACGGCCCCATCTTGTGTTTTCTTCCTCCCCTGTGACATTAATGGTCTACTGTAAAACACCCCTTCTAAGGATATTCTTCTTCAACGGGGGCTTTGAATACAAACATCTGATTAATTTACATAATTATTTTACTCTTGAATTGTAAGCGTGCTCTGATATCCCAGAACTATATAAAAAAAATCATAAATTGAAATTTAAATATCCATATTGTCTCGACAATTTTTGTATTATTTTGACACTCCGTCGTTTCGGCCATTCCGGCCATTTTCAAGAATCTATCAATAAAAAAATTTAAAACAATCAATTCATTATAAATTAATTTTAAAAAACATGATGAAAAAGTATATTTTCTACCTTGTGACAGCCAAAACCATTGGTTATCAACATAATTGCAGGCCATATTGCCTTTATCAAATCATATATTATTAGTCATTAACACATTAACTAGTTTACAGTATTTAGTATTGTAGGATGATACTAAATATAAGTTAATGAAACTAAATAGTACACTAAATACTATAATATGTGATACTATAGTCTTCCAGTCATCAGAGATACATTTTTTTTTTAGAAAGAAATAACAAAAAATCAGTATTTGGTGAATTAGTTTAAAATTTAAAGACAATCTATTCATTATAAATTAATTTTTAAAAAATCATGAAAAATTATATTTTCTATAAGCTGTAAATTGATTAATGTGTTAATTATTAATGGTAAATAATTTAACAAAGGCAATATGGCCTACAAGTATGTTGATAACTTTTGGTTTTGGCTCTGATAGTGTGATAAGGTAAGAAATATAATTTTTTATGATGTTCTTATGTATGAATAGATTGTATTTAAAATGTTTTTATTAATAGATTCTTGAAAATAGCCGGAATGGCCGAAACGTTATAGTGTTAAAATAAGAAAAAAATCTTTGGGACAATATGGATTTTTTTAAAAAAAATACTAAGCAAATTTGTCTTAACAAAAATTTGCATTATAAATTGAAATTTAAAATTTAAAAAATCATCATTGGTGTTATATCCTGATAAGTAATTCATACATAAAAAGATATTCTTAGAACATAATGCTCTATTCATTACATTATACCCGTAACTCTGTGAAGAGATTGAAAAAAAGCTATTTATTTTTTTTTTCACTTAATTGGTCTCGTTAAAAGTTAGAAGCTTTTTCTTACTTTGTAATAATAAAAGTTTTCTCGTTTTGAAGGAAGATTTCTCTAATCCTAGATTAATGATACAAGAAGCTTAAGAGATAAGAATTCCCTATTTATTAATAGTTAAGAATAACTAACTGCCCAGTCTTTTCCTTATGTATTGCTACTGAATATTATTCAGAGACATTTTTCAAGATAATAAAAATAAAAAAATAAATAAAGACGAAATATAACTTTATATAGACTTTTTTTTAGGTTAGACCGAATAAGTATGACACTTACTTGCTGGAAAAATTCCAGTATTTAACGATATTCATATCCAGTTTTTTCGAAAAACTGAATTTTGTTATCCAAGTGTGCTATTCATTTCATGAATTAACTGTATAGGTAGTGTGGGTGTTATTAAATGATAAGCATAACAGTTTTGAAAGTTCTAAAGCGGGCAGAACCATTAATATTTTCACATAGAACATTTGATCCGATTACAATTGATTGAGGATGCCCCCTCAAGGAATTTTTTATGAAACTTGAATGTTGCCCACAAGTGAAAACATATATGGAAAGAGAGTTTGGTAGCCACATTGGTCTGCCCAAGTGCAAAAAGAGGCAGCACATTTTTTAAAAGAAGGTAATCCCACTTTATACAACGAAACTAAGTGATTAGAACTTCACCACACTCAGGCAAGAGAGGCGGCGGTGGCAAGATGAGAACAAGAGGGAGGAACCCGTCTTCCGTCATAACATCGAATAGAACACCCAAACCAAGTAACCTATAATCTCTTCATTCCTTTTAAACTTAGCAATAGTCAAAATTAATCCAAATTCTAACAACTATTTTATAACCCTTTTGGCAAAACAAACTTAATCAATTGTTTCATAGCTATTAAAAGAATAGAGGTTTTATTTCATTTTTTCCATTATAATTATTTCAAATACAGTCAACTACAGCGATACTAGCAAATTATAAGTTATACGGGTAATATCCCCCAATAATCAAACCCGGTGTATACTTGAATTATACAACAATATTATCCTTAAAAGACGCTAAGGAGAGAATAAAACATTATTTTATAATGTTCTGCTAATACTGTTCCAATTTCGATGGTTTTTATTATTATTTTTTTTAAGAGATAGTGTAATGATATCTATCAAATAGATTACATAGTTTACTATAAAATGTATACCATTTTTTATAAATATTTGTCCTTCATTTTCTCATGGATTTACGTTATAAAAAATTAAGGGGCTTAGTTATATATGTTTTTAACTAGTAGCAACTATTGCGCAAAGGGTGCATAAAAAAATCAACAAAAACGGCCAAACATGCAAGAGATATTTGTGGCACAAGACCAATGACAAAAAATGCTTTTATTTGACTTAGGCGTCTCTAATGTAGAAAGAATCATAGAAAACTGCATACCT
This sequence comes from Halyomorpha halys, assembly GCF_000696795.3. Taxonomy (NCBI): domain Eukaryota; kingdom Metazoa; phylum Arthropoda; class Insecta; order Hemiptera; family Pentatomidae; genus Halyomorpha; species Halyomorpha halys. The sequence goes on along the minus strand of NW_027111091.1, from coordinate 858,775 downwards.
AAAATGCGAGCGAAAAATCTATTACAACACTCTCGTTACCTAGGTAATGTGCAAAGTAAAAAAAATAAATCACTTCAAAATTCAACACTCGAAATTAAAAGGAATTTTAAACGAATATAAAAAAAGTGTAAATGCAAATCCATAACAGATCGGTAAATATAATTCTTAGCGTCGGTCATTCTATGCATATGTTGGCTATGGGACCTTCGAAATTGAGTTTTAAAAGAAGTATTCTCCCTCTTTATAGCCGGGAGATATCTGGTAGTTTCAAAGTTTCATGAATACTCCTTGACCAACAAAGTAGCTTACCAAACTCCCATTAAGCTTATGTGAATGGAAAAGTAGAGCAGGGATCGGAAACAAACTTCCCAACAAGTACTCCTAAGCCCAGTCAGGGAAACAAACAGTTTACGGGAGAAGCACGTGGCTGCTATTCACCACTGTTTATCAAATCAGCCAAACACATAATTTTAAAATTGCTTCCTTGAAGCCTTTTCTATGAAGGCTTGAGAGGGTATCGTTCCAACAGCCCATAATGTAACGAAGAAAGGGCAAGAAGCTCCTCAAAAATTTGTTTCATACCAATACTCTGATAAATCAGTTGAGAATGTAGATGTGCTTCTATTAATTAATCCTAAGGATATCATGTTAAAACTATTGCTTTTTCACCTATTAATAATTAATTATGCGTAAGTACTATTATATTATTATTCTATGTTTGTGATGAGATGTTTATAGTTGACCGTAGGTTAAAATGAGAAGATGATCATCATCACGTTTCGACCTGACCATTATTAGGGTTGAAAAACAAAACAAGGGATAACAACTATATCTCAGAGAAACATAAAAATGAAAGGAAAATAATAAACAAACAAACTTGGAAATATATATAACAATAAATTATGTAGATAGTAGTTGGTTGATAACAATAGGAGATGATACATAATATTATAGAAGTGATAATATTATAAAATAAATGATTAAAAATAAATTAAAAAAAGACAAAGTTTTCAAGAAATAATGAAATAAACATAATGAAAGGTGTGGAAGAAAATGTAAATGATGAGTAATGGAATTAACATAATAAAATATGTAAGTTCTAAAATAATGAAAAACGATGGGCAAGACAGAAAAAAAAATGTTACAATGGATTAATACAGTAATATATATGAGGGGAAAAAAGAAAAGCAAAGACAAATATAGTGTCTAAAAAAAATTAATGAGAAGGAACAAGATAGAAGCGTTATTAAAAATGTGAAACAAAAAATATTTGAAACGAAAGGCTTCGACAGATATTATGTCTTGAGTGATTAGATTTTAACTTCACCAGTAGGGAACGGGAAAAAATACATTAAATCAAACAATATTCTTCGCCTGATCTTTATTTTCAAGTTCTCAATTTTGAGGCCAGAATCATCTCGATTTTGACGTTTGGACATTGTAGTTGACATATAAAGTATTAAAAACTCCTAGAAAAATATTATATTTTCTACTTAACTTAATAGAATGAAAGAACCGAGTTGTGTATAATCCCAAATACGCTCCAAAGTCATAAAAAAAAAGGAAATAAACAAAGCTCCTTCTATTCAACAACAGTAATCCTAATAGTTTTACTCCACGGAGTTGATAGTTAAACGTTTCTAGATCACCACGCGAGTAAAGACAGCGGAGATGAAGTTCCTAGAAAGATCCAGGGGGAAATCCAAAGGGACCGAATACAAAATGAAAGTATCAGGAAAAATCTCGGGATATTGTCAGTATTCTCTCTAGTTGGAGAGATAGTGGAGCAGCACCGAGCCGTTTGTAGCCGAACGAGTAGCCATCGACTTCAACTGGCTCGTGACTGCTGCGGCGCCGGTTCCAATCAGCCACGGGGTCTACTTTTATTTCTGTGGTGGCCAATTGGAATGAAAAGCAGTAGAGGTAACACCAACTGAAATGGTTTGGCCATATGAATTGGAATGAGCGAGGAAAGGAAAGTAGACCATAAGGAAAGCGAGACCGGCGGTACTGGCTTGGTAGGGTAAGAGGATGCTCTCAGGCAGAAATGACAAATGATCACGACTATTGAAGAAAATGGAACGAGGCTAAAATCCCACGTCTTACGGCAACTTGGAGGTAAACTAAAAAATATATATGTTTTTCTTATTTTGTCAGAAAGCAGACGAGCGCCAAGATGTTTACTTATCGGTGAATCAGAGTAAGCAGTATTAGAATAATAACATCTATCTTGATTTATATAAATGAGATTTTCATGTTTAAATATTTGTACAATCTGGGATAAAACCAAAGTGTACAGAAAATTGATATTTGTAAGACTTGCTGAGTAAGTTAATTGGGTGGAATATGAATTAATGAATTAAATTATATCTAAAGCTATTGACATGTACAAGGGTTATGTGGGGTTGAAAGTAAAAAATTTGTATTATTGTTAGTATGTTATTTAATTTTGAATAAGGAAATCTATTTCTTCTTAATATGTTGATTTGAGGTGATGATGATTGTGGATTGTTCTATTGGCTCACTCTCTTCTCCGCTCCACAGTGAGCACTCTCTTACTCTGGGCTCTTCTATTCTATGTCGGTAATTGGTAATGGATTAATTGAAAGTAGAAATAGAATTGGAAATGGCCTCAGATCTGGGCTTAAAAATAGTAATTCTCTTGTTTTGCAAAAAAGCAATAGCCGCATGTTTTGTCTGTTTCTCTTCTCGTCCAACAGAGGAAAGCACCTTAGCTTTCTGTGCCATGAATATAATTAATTTTTTTTTAATAATTAATTTACAACTGTATACAATTATATACAACTAGTAAATTTGCTATTAGAAATAAAACATGATATAAACATGTAGAGAAACTATCCATTGATACTCCAATAACGTTAGTAGCAAAAAAAATCTCGGGGCCATCTTCTTTTCAGAGGGATTATCAGGTATTGAAGAAGAAGCCAGCTTAGAAATAAGTGGGTTTGGGTTGGAAAGTTTATTGTGGAAGGATTGGTTCTGGCCAAATCGGCAACATATAGAACATCGAGGTCCTGATTGATGACTTGATTTGTGACAAAGAAGTAACAAAGGATTTTGGATTGTAAGGATTAGATACGAGAGAAATTAGAAGGTTTAGTGGAGCCCCAATGCTCAACTCCGTATGTCCAGAGATAGACCTTATTAGAGTCATGTAGATCAGTCTTTTTGTAATGAATTGGGAATTTAGACCGTTTGTCTAGTTAGTGTTGTAATAGTCAGATCAGTTTCCTGTCTTTTCAGTCTTGTATGAGGATTCCATGTCAGTTTTTTGTCCAGCTGTAGTCCTAAGTAAAGGGTCTGTTCGACATGAGTGGGGTATTATTAAAGGGTACTGTGGATTTGGAAGTCATAGGCTTACAACGAAGGATAAATGTGTTTTGGTGGGATTTATTGGACTTTATATTAATCCTCCACTTTTGGCACCATTCTTCAGGGGTAGTGATGTGGGATTGGAGTGTTTGGGATACAATGGAAGGGTCATTATTCACTAACAATAGACATGTGTCATCGGCAACGTGGTGAGGAGAATGTTAGGATGGGTTGAGATGTCAGCTGTAAAAACTTTATAAAGAATAGGACCTATGATACTACCCTGTGGGTACACCCGCAGACTGGGGAAAGAGAGATTAATATAATTAAATTTAAGTCGTTCAGCGGAGGGAGGGTCACCAGAAGAATTTTTTTTAAACAGTTACCTCTAATAAATAAGGAGAATATTATAAGAGGGTCAATATGAGTAGTTCTCATTGGATCTACACGTTTCAGAGTTCAGTACTTCCAAAAAATACATTTTCGGCGATTGGTCTTTGTGCCTGGCTGTCCTTTCATAGTTTGTTTTTTTTACTATTTTTTAGGATTCGGTCTTCAATACATGTGTACTGAATTGGGTATTCTAAGAGAGCTAGCCGAAAACCTTTTAAAAATTATAGACTATCACCAAAACGACTCTAATGAATATGATGAGTCTTACTTAGAGTAATATCTTTAACATTTGATCTATAGTACATCCTTGAGAAAAATCAGGAAAATCGGAACAACGAAATAGTTTAATTTAGCTTATATTTCATAGTATACATTTATGAAAAATTATATATTATACAATCAGTTGAAAGGTTAAAGAAATCATATTAATCGGTCCAGTAATAGCAAAAATATGGTGTTGTACTTAGCACCTTTTTTTCATCTTTTAAAAAAAAGATATATGCAGGTTCCTATGGAAACCGTTCGTATTTTACTAGCTTTAATAAACTAATAAAATTATTCGAAACATATTGATCACGCAGAACTTTACATATGTTCCTTTGTAAAAAATATTAAATCTTTCCCAAAGCTACATTGAAAAAATAAAATAAAGTAATCGGGCTAACATTTGCTAAGACATAACAAACAATTTGGTAAGGAACCTGATTTTGCTCGAGTGGTTGCATCAAATATTTGTTCGTTCATATTTAATGATTGTAGAAGTAGACACGACTCAAAGACAAGATTAAGTTGTAAAACCTAAACACTGTTTCGGATTTTCCTAATTTCCGCTAATTTTCTTGCTCATAACGAAGTCACATTATGATTACTGTAGGCTATAAAAAGAAGATAGGAGTGAAATTAAAATCAGATTTAGATTAGTTTCTAGTAAACGCCCATTAAAATTAACTGCGAAAGATAAAATCCATTTTTAAAATAACATTTCCTCTGTGTCGTCATTAGAAATGACAATTAGGTTATTTTTTCATAAATCACCTTTTAAGCAAAGATGCATTGCATTCCTAACAATAACCGTTGGTGTTATTTAAAGTAGTGACCTTGGCTTAAAATAACAGAGATTAATGTGTTTATTTAATTTATTGTGTTTTATACTAAATATTATTTCACATGCATGTGCAAATAAACATGTCTGCGTTTAACGTTGAATTAATTATAAACAGGGAAAATGAATTTTGTTCTTCTCTCACCAAAGCTTTATTCATCCGTTCATGCTTTCATAATTCATCAACCTTGCTAAGTGTTAATCGTACTTCATATTATCCGATTTCTCTATCATTAGATAAAGAATTCAGTGTTAACAGTTATTAAATTTGAAGAGATATTAAAATTAATAAATCATAAATTTAAAAGTATTTAATTATGTAAATTTATTTAGTTTTTTTTATAAAAATTAAAATAAATATTATAATTGTATATTGTGATATATGAATTCTAACAAATATATTTTGTTCGATATATAATATTAATACATGGAAAGCTTGCATAAACATGTTTGAATCAAATTAAACTCGCAAATATATAACTCAAAACTGACTATACTGATTAAAAATCTAAAATTTTGTCCTTAACTGATGAGCTAATTGTACTAAATTGCTTTATGTAATGTTTAATAATATGCAAGGCTATTATGTAGAAAAAGTATTTAAAAATATTCTTCAAAACAAATTTATTTCTTTTTTTTTTCAAATTTGATTCAATTGAGTATTTACACTGGAATATACCATTAACCAAAAACCTAACAAGATATAAGTTAATGTTGACAATGTTTTTGATTAAGAAGGTATATATA
>NW_027111091.1:832243-852960 GCF_000696795.3 Halyomorpha halys | reverse complement strand
ATATATAGTCCACCCTGTGGGTTCTGGAGCCCTCCTGGGGTCCACCTTTCCTCTTAAATTGGATTGGGTAAAAATCTGGCGGTCATGCGTAATTCTGACCAAATCTCCTCCTTGTACCACCGTTGGTCTAGTAACAACTTCCTTACAAAGTATTGCACCCTTCATAGGTTGTACAGGTACAGATTTTATGTATGTATATTTAAAAAATGTAATATACATATTATATAATGTTATATATTATTGAAAATCTCATTAGTCACAACAAAGTTAGACGGAAGAATGAAGGGCTTGAGGTGGACTAGGGATCTAAATTAAAACAAATTGGATCCCTAATTTAATTAGATCCTTAATTTAACATAAAACTGAAGGTTTCTATATAATAACCTTATTCTAGAGAGATTTTCATAATTACCCGAAAGTATTGGTTAATACTATTCCAAGAACATTCTTCACTTGTGTTAACTTGTTCTTTATTTTTATATATATTTTTTTTAAAGTGGATTTCAACTCTTCATATGCGTAATCAAAGCGTTCCTTTACTCAATTTTAAAGTATTTATTTAATAGCGAAAAAAAAATAAAATGAATAAATATTAGCATTCAAGCACCTTATGTGTAGATTATGAGAAATTAGCTCAAGCATCAAGAAAATCAAAATTTAGTCCAAAAAGAGTAAAATGAATGCGAAGAGAAATACTCAAAACGTGTAAAATTATAGAAAAAATCCCAGAACATGGAATTTTGTGCAAAATAAAATTATTATTGAATGTCTATGCTATGATTCGAATTTCTGTCTAAATTTGGCGGAATTTGGAGCTACTTAACAAAAGATGCAATTACACGAAAACCCGGTCTATAATTGTCGTACTTACATAAAAATTTTGTAAAAATCAAAAAAATATAAATCGTAAATACTTCATATATAAGAGATAACCTTGCTATGTTTTATTTTATTGATAGTACTGATTTTGCAAAAATAGTCATTCCGTAAATTATAATATGTCTGAATATCACAATTTTCACTTTAATTTAAATTTAGTATGATATGTCGTTCAAACTTTTAACTTTTTACAAATTTTAGCATTTGATAGAATATTTTAAAAAGGACTTTAGCATATGAAAAATTGGCTGGTAGCTTGACTTCTGGGCGCCTTTTTTTACTTTCTTTAAATTTTACAAATCCCTTTGCATTAAGCCCAATATGATAGTTCACAAATTTGATATTTGTTTACTACTTTTTGCAGTTGATGTTATTATTTTGATACATGTCTGATCCCTGATTTATACAACCTCAGCCGCTACAACCTATGAAGGTTCAGTTCTTTGTGAGGAAGCACTATTTCTTGAACAACGGTTGTGGAAGGCGATTCGTTCATGATCACACATGATTGAGATACTTTTTGTTTAAAGTTTATTTACATCGTTTAACAGATGCAGGTATACCAAATTTCAAGGTCTCTTGAACACGTTGGCGCATCATTTTCCTTTAACTCAGTTTGAAATCAAAAAACATTCACAAACCTTTTTTAAAGCTGAAAATACCTAATTAAACACTGTAAATTAATTAACTCCTAAATTCATAGGAATACTTATATCTTCTTAACAGAGATAGCATCTTATATTTGTAAATATTTAATGAAGTGTGCATACATGTTAATTTTTTAACAATTCAATTTTATCAAACTTTTGACCTTGTGTTTTATTCAGCCATGGCAAAAGCTAAACTCGGACAATATTATTATATTTTTAAAACGATGTTATGACGTTGTCAACAACTCAATCTGTAATTGTTGGTTCTGTTAACAGTTATGTCATTGTTAGCACTGGGAAAGATCTCACAATGCAAAATACTACGATTGACACTTCACGCGAACACATGTGAACCAGCCGAAAATTGGATTCAAAAAGAGAATTGGTTGTAATATATGGATATAAAATTACTTTATGGTGTTGAGATTATCAATATTCCCACATAGAGATATTTTTTAATATTATTATTTTATTATTAGTGTTATTAATATTACTCCACGGCCCTGTTATTAATTTGTACATGTTCACAATGATCTGTACTATGTACAATGCTCACCTATAATTTTTAACTCCTATAACATCACTAATAGTCGTCACGATCAAGAAACAAAAAGAATTTGTAGTTTATATTTATATATTTTTATTTTGTAATATTGCATTCTGTTTTATATTTATAAACAATATTAATAGGGTTCATAGAGCTCATCAAACCATATTTACAAATATATAAATTAAATGATAGTAAAATAAGAAATAAAACCGAATTTTTTTTTTAATATTTATTTATTTAATACCAGATCGGCCTATATGCAATGTTATGAATAAATAAAAATTTAAGATAAAATAAATAGATAAAAATAATAATTCTTAATAAGAGAGAAAAGTAAGGTTAATAACAAAAATAACGACATTCGTAGACCTAAGATAACAAATAATAGAATTGATAAACAGAGTACTTACAGATCAGCTAAACTAATATATTTTTTTTTATTTTTACACCTGCTTGGTAGCTGAAACAGTTTGTAAGTTATTTTTTAACAGTTTTTATTTATTTTATACGAGATCGGCCTCATACAAGGTTGATACAACCGTTACTTTTTTTTTAACAATTGATTATAGGAGGGGGTATGGTCTTGTACAAAAGACACCCCTAACTACACATAACGATATAATTTAAAAAAATATATAATAAGTAGATAAAAATAATGCTTCTTAATAAAAGAGAAAAGTAAAATTAATAACGACATTCGTAGACCAAACAATTGCCCTCTAATAAGTAAAATAAAAAAATTTAATTTAAAAAAAAAAATTAAGAGAGAGAAAAAATAATAGTAATAAATATAATAGAAGTAGTGTGTATAATAGAATTAATAAATATAGAATTTAAAACAGGATGTCCTGCTGCAGTCTGGGCTTTAGTCTTCGGGTTGAGGTTGGGTTTCCCATGTTGTAGGTCACTGTTCCTTTAACTGTAGGTAACTGGGAAGGGAACTTCATGAATAGTTTTTTGACGTAATCCTCTATTGACTCCATTGCAATTCCCAATGCAATTGGCTATTTCTTACAAACCAAGGAGCAACCTAAATAAAAGGGAAAAATAAATAAATAACAAAATTAAACTTAAGGTAAAATAACCTCTTGAACACAATCATTCCTATCGGAAATATTTACATTCAGCTTTAGGAACTTCGAACCTATGGATCACGGTGTTCTTCCCCCCACCCCATTATAAAGGAAAGGGTAGAGACTCCTGATATCCCAGCGCTTCTCTCTCAACAACGTCACTGGCAACTTAAGAACCAGTGCTATTATATTTCATAATGAAACAGAGCACTAGTTGGGGATAAATTAGCCTATCGAAGCAGAGTTCTGACTACAGTATCTCGCACTTATAACGTGAGAACCAGAATTAGACACCTTAACCAATAAATGCACTTTCGGCCCTCATCTGGATATTTATTGATAATAATTCTGTTTTTATTTTGTAGTATAACATTCTATCGTTTATATTCCCACATTAGGAATAGGGTTAAGCCCTTTCATACAAAATTTACAGAGATATTAAAAATGATAATAAATAAAAGAAAAGCGATTAACCTGGAATCCCCACACAAGACCGAAAAGCCAGGAAACTGGACGTCGATTTCGACTATTACAGCACTTACTAGACAAATGGTCTAAACTTCCACTCATAACAAAAGACTGATCTACATGACTGTATTAAGGCCAATCTAGACATTTGGAGTTGAGCTTTGGGGCTCCACTAAACCTTCGAATTCTTCTCGTATTCAATCCTTAGAATCCAGAATCCTCAATGCTCCTTACTTTCTCACAAATAAAATCATACATAAAGACCTAATTTTCCCTATGTCACCGATCTAGCCCGAACCAGATATCACTCCTTCCATTATAAACTCCCTAACCACTAGTTTCTAGCCTTGCATCCTCTTCCATTCCTGACAATCCTCCGAGGGGCCTGAAAAGAAGATGGTCATGAGACCAGGTAATGTAAAACGTCATTAGAGTGCTAATGGGTAGTTTCTCTACACGCCTGTAACACTCCAATTTAACAGAGATCAGATTTACTCAATGTATTATAACGTACAGTTGTAAATAGCAATAAATAAATATTAAAAACAAAAAATAGTTGTCTCTGGGCTACTGCCAACGTATGGGGAGAATTGTATGGAAGAAGCTAGAAAGGATTGTGGTAGGGGATTAGGACAATGAGTGAGTTTCTCATGAAATGTGGTGCTTTTGTATTAATTAAGATCTGAGGCAAATGATATATTAAGATCATAAATTAGGGTATTGTTGGTTACATAGAACGGAGAATTAAATATCGTTCGAAGGACTGAAAGAATTGAATGCGTTAGAATTATTAGCTGCCCCTCACAGCTCAGGTGGTTGAAGCGCAATCGGGGAACTGTGGCAACGTAGGTTCTAATAGTAGGGGGACGTGGGGAGTTAGTCAACTTTTTTCATTTCTGTGGTGGTCCTACGAAATGAAAATTTGACTCCCCGCTATAGTTAATTTGGTCATCTCTAGATAGACCTCCCCTTCCACCGTATAGCAGAAATGACCAGGAAGGGGGTTAAAAAAAAAAAGAAATTGGCAGCAGGAACGCATATTTTAAATTACGAAAATACAACTTTAAAAAATTTTAATATTTATAGAAAACATGGCCCTAACCCAAACCATGGTCATCACGGAGTCCGTCTTGCCATACCCGAGTCTGTATATTCCGAATCCATACCAATAAATCTCCAACCAGTAGCCGCTAAAATTCATCTACACTTCACTTTTTCAGTCTGTAATATATATTTACCTCAGGATCGGTCTATAGATACCCAACATCTTTTGGACATATTTAGACACATGATTTAGGATTAAACCTGGATATTTCAAAAACCCTCAGAGGTGATGATAAGAAAGTGAAATTGATGTTTTTGTTCTTAAAGTCAAAAGGTTTACTGACACAAATATAACATTGGACTTACAAAGAAAAATAATAATAATAAAATTAAATAAATAAAATAAGAAATGAAATTAAACAAATGTAAGAAAAATGTTTTACACCAATAAAAACAAACACTTAGAAATTGGCATTACTATGACAATCTGGCTCCCCTCGCCTACTCTGGTTAGTATAGTTTGGGTATCTGTAGGTCGAAAATGACCAGGTAAGGTGTAAAAAAACGCTAGATACTATACAAAAATCTTGATAATACGACAGCAAATATTAGGTTATAGAATCATAGTGGCTGCGACTTATACCACTATCACTCTTTTCCCTGTTTCACTGTAAAACCTCCACATAAGCCAGAAAATGGCCGAAATATGCTTAGTGTTTTAGAGGAAGTGCACCAGTTATAGACTGGTAAACTTTGGGTAAAGGGTGGGTGCCAACAACCGTTTAAAAATTAGCGCCATTTTGTTAGGAAAATCGTTTTAGCTGCAAAAAAGAAGCTAGCCTGTGAGAAACTAGCATTAATTTTGAAACGGTTTTTGGCTTCTTAACATTTAACAACAAAGGCCTACATGTCAATAATTGGCGTACTTGTCCTATACGCTGAATTTAAGTAATTACCCTATTCTTCCCTAGGATTTTTGGACTGGTTTTCTTCTTTTTGGAAATAATCGTAGTCAAAACAGAAAAGATTTTTAATATTGAACAAGGATTGTTTTAGGGTTTTTAATAGACAAAACAATAAATCCATTAGTGATGGCTTGTTGCGAATATACCAATAAAATTCACATCAAGAAAATCAAACTTTCTTATAATTATTGGAGAAGCTAGAGCCCTAAAATTTTCCTCATTAAATCCTTATTCCCAGTTTTCATAAAATTATCAAGAACTATTTCATTTGAAATCGGCAAAAACTTCCTCAAATTCGCAGAAGTAGAGAGATAGAAACTCTCCCAGCATAAACTTTTCCCTAACTCCTAGGGATTTTAGTTTTGAAATTTATGTAAAATCTCTGGAATATATTTTACAACTAACCCTTTTGGGAATTCTCTTTCTAAACTGTGCCATCATAAAATGTTATAAAGTTATTTCGGAAAGAAATTCTCAGTCGAACCACGGACATTTAAAAGGGCGTTAAAACCTAAAAAGTTCTTATACTAATTTTCTGATTCTGTTTTTCATTTGATAAGTTTATTAATCACATAATGTTACAATTACTTTATTGGTTTTCTTAAATAAAAGGTTTCTTTAGTTTTTCGGAGATTGATTGAGATAGTAAACTTTTTAAAAAATTCGATTAGTAACATATTTACTATAGATAAACTCAATTAAACCTGAAAAACGAAAAGAAATATTTCTATTATTCTATCCTGGTATTTGGTTAACTGAAACGATTTGGTAAGTAGCTAAAAAAAAACGAGAAAGATCAGTTTTTTACACGAAACTCTTTGAGCTCTTCACAACTTCCAATCTGTTACTACATAAACTGAAAGTTTCTTCCAGAAGATTTAGCAGTTTAAAAGAAAAAAAAAACAGGAAAGTTTTTTCTACTTGAAATTTATTATATGTAAAAGTATAAGATATTGTTTAAATTATAGACAAAACTACTTCACCAATTTTAATTTACAAACAAAATGTCCTACCACGTTTCCTATTTTTTTCATATGTGCGTTAATTACTAATTTTAACAATTATATAATTTTGGTCTTTGAAAGTATTAGATATTTATATCTGACAAATATTTATATTTATTTTAATTCATCAAAATACTGTAAAAGGTATGGAGATTAAGTTTATGAATGTTTCTTAAAAAGTCAATATTAGTTTAGACTCATTTTAAAAATACTTAGACTCAATTTAGAAATATATTTAAAAAAATTGGAAAAATACAAAATAATAACTTTAAGTAATATAGCAATAGAGAATAATGAATTGTAAAAACTTTTCTTTAAATCCTCTACCATTGGGTAGTTTCTCTACATCTCTGTGTCATACCATTGTAATCTAAGATCACATTTACTTGATGTATTTTTATTTAAATACAGTTGTAAGTTTCAATAAATAAACAAAAAATAAAATCCTCTTTTTGATTCAAGATGTGGATGCGCTTGAGTACTTCAAAGGGAAAGGAAACTATATATTTGGTTGTCGTTATAAATAACTAATCAACAAGAAAAGATAACCAGTTATTTTTAATAAGCGTAATAAAAATAAACGATAATTTTAGGGTAACTGCTGCTGACTTATATATGATCAACCCTAGATTCACGTATTAAATGAAGCTTTTGTTCCAAGACAATTTTTCTGTTTAAAATTCAAATACTACTCCAAGTATATTTTGTTCATAATAATAATTTAATAAATAAATATAATAAATTATACATTAAAGACACTTGAGAATTATTTTGAAACTCAATTTAATAATTTATTAAACTTCAGTTTGGTATCTATAAAGTAATTCATGTTATTTAGATTTTTACTAATAATTATTCACTTCATGCTGGAGTGTTCACAAGAGGGGATATCTAATAATTGTATGTACACCAATAATTAAATGGATACAACAGTAAATATACAACATTTCAATGTTTATTTTCAGTTATCAGTTACTATAAATTATTTTTGATATTGTATCTTCTTTTTCAAATTTTCTTGAATTCATACCACATTTTAAATCACGTAACGGAAAAACAAACACATAAACTAAATATTAACCTTTCAACAAATTATTTTCAGCTTTTGATACCTATGTATTTAAATAATAAATAAGGTCTAAAAAGTAGTTGTAGTGGTTGTATTTCTTCAAAGAAAATATTAAGGAATTCATATATATAGATATTCTAGTTAATATCAATATTCGATGAAATTTATAAAATTAACTGTTTGTCTAAACTACGTATTTTCTTTTGTTTTTTATGTTGTAAGCACATTTCAAAATTTCCAGTTGGAGAAAATTTAGTAATCTATAATATTCACACTATGGGTTTTACCTTAATTTTAAATCAATCTTAGTAAAAGAAATAAACTTTATTAATTTTTTCAATTAGAAATAATGAGGTACTAACTGATCATCTATTGTATTAAGGAAATGTCTTTTTTTCTATTAAACGAACTATTTTTTTCTTCTTTGAATGTATATATATAATTTACCTGATGTAATTAAATGATTTATATCTAATGTAATGGTGGAAACACTGAAAAATAATTTTTACCAAGGATTGAATATTTCTTATATTAATTTTCGTTACATCCAACTCCCTTTTGTGACCCTCCCCTTGAAAAGAAGTTATCGAACTAAAGTGCTTAATAGTTGCTCTATCATCAATCACATCCCAATCTACGGCTAATATAGATCGTTATCTGGAAATATCGATCACCTATTCAGGCTAATTTTATCTCGTCCTTCATATCCTCGTAAAATATTGGGAAACATCAGTATCAATACAATCAAAAAAGTTGATATTGATGACGACAATATAGTAGAGATTATTATACATTTCAATTATTAGCTAGTTACACATCAGATGATTAGATAAAACATGTCTATTTTGGCCTCTCTTTTCAATATAAAATTATTTTCAGACCCATATTACGACGGAGGAGCAAGTTATACCAATAATGTTTTCAAACTCCAAAGCTATGCAAATGACATAACCAAAACTAAAATTGTAAACATTTAATTAGAACGCACTATTGCCACATAAAAGATCTAAGCTCTGCCAAAAGGATAAGTCTAACGATTTACAGATTCAGATGCGAAGTCTGCCAAAATTGGATACGCTCAGAATAACAAGGATGCTCTGGAGTAGCTAACATTGTATATATAAAGTATTTAAATAGTGTCTTACTATTAATTAATTTAAATAGTAATTTAAATAATAAAAAAACGATCCAAATCAACATAACGAAATGTATGAAAGAAAAATCATATATACGATGCAATGGCCAAAAGAGTTGTATAAATGAGAAAAACATTTACAGTTATATAGACTAGAAAAAAAATAAGCTAAAATAAATATAGTGCCTGAAAAAAAATGAAAAACAAGTAAAAAGAGAGTAGAAATATGGAGAATGGGAAACAAAGAAAGAAATAATACATGTATATTTACAAATCCAAAGTTTCTGTCTATTTTAATATTCTAAAGTTTATTTTTAATAAATTAAAAAAAAGCGGTAAAAAATTTGATACTAAATAATTTGTGAAACCTGTAAAAAAAGCACTACTTTTTATTATTTATAATTCTTCTTTTTTTAATTTCCAACGAATAACCTAACAATCTCTTTAAAAAATATAACATGGTATTGCGCGGAAAAACACGCGACCTTTCTAGTCGATACAGAGGGCGTATTGGACTGAATTCTATAAATAATAATGCTAATCCATCTATCGGGAAAATCGTCACAAAAAAAGATCATACATAAAAAAAAATTCTATTTTCTACCAACTAGATAACTAAGGTAAAAATTCAGATACCATAATAAAAATTAGTTGGAAAAGATACATAAATACTCCTTAGTAATTTATTTTTGTAAAGCATCTCTGTTGGAACTAATTAAGTAATGAGTACGGGAAATTAAGCCTAAATTACTTTAAATGTTTAACAATGTTAAAATATATTAGAAGAAGATAGATGAAATAACATTTTCAGCATCAACCCTGACGGTTGGTTATCATTAAATAGTTTTTTTGTACCTTTATTGATTGCCATCCGGACTATCTTCATACCATCTTAAAATATTAAATATTAAAAAAAAAAGTTTGTTAAAAAACAATCTTTAATACCAAAGTTTGCATATACATTATTCTAAATTCACAAAAAAAAGAATCATGTAAAAATAACAATTAATTAATAATATAACAAAAAATATCTTGACATAATATTTAAAAGAAATATATAGACATTCTAGCCTAATATTAATATATGATAAAAATAAAACAGGTAATATATTAAAAAATAGTATTTTTCAAATGCGAAATTTCACTATTTAAAACAAAAAAATATGAATCATTTTCAGCCTTATCTAACAATATTTCTGCTGAAACTGTTAAAATATATGTTTTAAAATTTTAACTCTCTGTATTTAATTTTTCCCCATATGCTTAGCATATGAATATAATTTATAACATTAAACCAACAATAATTAAATTATAACTAGATCAGAAAATGACAGAAATTCAAGTTTTACTGTTGGCGAATACCCAATGTGGGTTTATTATTCCTTTTTTTTTAATATTACATTTTACTGCAGCTCGCGGTAAATTAGAAATTTTATTATCGCAGAAAATTAGCATTTTACTGCAATGATTGAAAAGAAATACGAGGAACATAAATCAAACGATTTTGATATAACTGTCACATCATGTATAATTAAGTAATGTTTAATGTTTACTAGGACTTTTTCTGGTTAAAATAGTCATTAAAACTTTTTATTATAATTTTTTTATCGAAATAATTACTCATCTCTCATAGTTAGTGTAAATAAAAAATGCCTAAATATGGAATAATTCGATAATTAACTAAAACGATTTTTTTGTGTTTCCATGTTTCTTATTGCAACAGTCATAAACTTTTGTCAGTTCCCATAATAACCATGGGAAAATGTAAAAATAGTAATAATAGTTTTTAACTTAACCTATAAAGGAAACATATTTGGGAGAGAAATTCCATCATGAATAAAAAAAAAAGTGAGGTTTTGAATTAAGGAAGAAAAAATTTCAATTCAAAGTAGTACGACCAGTAAAATTCTTGTAATGTACAAACTGTATTTTTACTTTCACTTACCGAAATATGAAGTATATATAGTAAGTGGAAACATCGCGACTGTGTAAAAATTCAAAATCATGTTTTCGACAAAAATACTCGTTTTGGGTTTGTTTGGTCTACGGCTCATAAATACTCTTTAATCGGAGAAAAATTACGGTGAATTCATTTATAACTATTTGAGTGTAAGAAACCACATTTATGAACATGATTAGTCCAGTCCACCATTGTGCATTGTACGAAACAGAAATTACATATTTAGGGCGTGTGTTTATGTCTAGGATGTTAGATAAACTTTTTCATTAAAATCTTCCAACCAGAAGTACCATTCTAGATTTAAACATAATAGATTTTACAATTTTTTAGGATTGTCTTAAATGCAATGAGTGATATTTAAAACCAGCTAGGCGTTATGTTCATCGAAATATTCTGGCAGGGCTTGAATGCCGAATTTTTAAAAAAATATTTATCTAAATTACCTTTAATTTTGCTTATTTGAAATAAATAATAAATACTCATTTTAGTAATAATAAACAATGGATAGATACAAAGTATTAAAGAAATTTATAAATAATCAGAAAATTATAAATATATATATATGTATGCATACAACATATTTACTTATTGTATTATTTTATACAATTGTAAACTACATTAAATAAATATATAAATAAATAAAAAAAAAATTTAAAGATAATAGATTTTACAATTTTTTAGGATTTTCTTAATAGATACAAAGTATTATAGAAATTTATAAATAATCTAACAAGGAATAATAGAGACAGGAGTTCGAATCGGATAAAGTTGAAAACCCCGGTATGTTCTGATCGCATTCTCAAAGTCCTGTATTTATTAACTTTTGTTAAACTGTGGAATTGTTGGTAGGGACAATGTTGATATTTGTTAACCTCGATAAACTAATATTACTTTTTATTGTAAATGAAAGTTTTGTGGTATTTTATTATTATTTTCCATTAAGCTATATTTATTCTAATTTATTTCCGATTTTAACCTTAACAAGAATTTCATGAATCAAGGTAGTACAGTATAGTAAATTACATTATAATAATTCTGTAGTAAATAATTTACATAACTTTAACATTCTGGAAGAAAAAAAAATACAATATTTTTTAATTATTGTTTCTTTCGCAACGAAACTTTAGATTTTATATTTACATTACTTTCTTTTTATATCTGAATCCCCTCTAAGGATTGGTAAAAAAGTATAAAATACTTTATGCACTTTACTTAAGTAATGAAGTAGTAATGAAGAAGGAAAAAAAACGTTGATAGCACTAAGAAAAATGATTTCAATAATAGTAGAAGTACGGTTGTAAAGACAAATTACACTGAGAGGAGTGGTAATGGCTTCCTCGACTGGTTGTAAAAGAAATAAAAAGGCTTTGAGTGGGCCCTGCGGTGCGTCGGGTTTATTCCGCTCCGGCTCACCGGCAATTTCATTCGAGTTGCCAGTTGCCAACAAAACACTGCATTCGTAATGCTAATTCAAGGAGTTGAGCAGTCGATGCTGGCGCTAAGCTCATCGCAGTTCTTTACCTCTAACACGTCATGTACCTACTAATGTAAAAGCATTTTGGGCTCAACTGAAATTATTTCATTTTTTTTTTGTTTGATTGTTAAAAAGATTGAATTCGCACTTTTAATATCGCTATGTATAAAAAAAATAATAATTAGATGGAAATTATTAGTTGATCATTTGTGATGATTATAGGAAGATGGTCTGAGTAGCGGTCATCATAGTTACGAAAATAGCAGACAAAATATTTATGACTACACGAGACAATATTTTATCATTAAAACTGTAATATCTATAATGAGTATGATAATACAATAAGAAGAAAATTATACATGAAAAAATAATATTAAAAAAATATAAGAATTGAATAAAAAATTATAACTACCACTGATTATAGTACAAGAACCTGGGGAAAAAAAGGCTATTTCACCCCAAGTTTTGATTACTTTAAAAAAATTAATTTTTCATTCGTAACTCTACATCTTTAAAAATACCAACAACACTAAAACACTTAAAAGAACATCATTTAAAGTAAAGTAAATTTGCTAAAATATGAGCCCTAACAGAGCTATTTACAAAATTTCATAAAAATATGTACTGAATAATCAGTAGTTAGTGAATCATATTTTTGATAAATCTATATCTCAAGAACCATAAGACGTATAGACCAGCACTCAAATTAAAACCAGCTAAATGTACTATAAAGTAGTTTATAACATTTGTCTTAGTGGTATTGTTTATGATGTTTGACTAAATAAATTCTCAAAATGTTAATTTCCAGTTGTTCTGATAAAATTTTTGATTTTTGAAAAAAATATATCTCTGAGACCGTAAGACGTACATATGTCTGCCTGCACTAAAAATGAAGTTAATTTAAGATACTATGAATTAGTTTATTACATGTGAAAATGAATATTTGGGATCGATTTGTGTTCCAGCAGGACAAACATCCAAAACACACTGCCACCAAAACATTCCTGGGTTTTGGTGGCAGTGTGTTGATATTTAATGCGCCAAGATAGCTGCACACCCCTCCTTCATTACCTTACATATATTACAGACAATTTGTGGCACAAATCGTGGCACAAATTCTTGCATAAGAATGCGGGAAAGCATCACGTCACTGGAAGGCATCATTTGAATCAAGTATTAATCCAAGAATGGGAAACAATCAGTCTTCACTTGGTTAAAAACTTGGTCCACTCCAGGCCCAAACATCTACAGGAAATTATTGATGCCAATGGGATTCTTAAGAAATATTAAATTTACTTTTATTCTCAATTTTTTTTTTAAATATTTATTTATTGTTATTTACAACTGTACATTATAATACATTTAGTAAATCTGATCTAAGCTAAATTGGAGTGTTACAGACGTGTAGAGAAACTACCCATTGGTAGCACTCTAATGACATTTTACATTAGCTGGTCTCGTGGCCATCTTCTTTTCAGGCGCCTCTGAGGATTGTCGGGAATGGAAGAGGATGCAAGGATTAGAACTAGGGGGTTTGAGTGGTTAGGGAGTTTATAATGGAAGGAGTGATATCTGGTTCGGGCTAGATCGGTTACATATGGAACATTAAGGTCTTTATGAATGATTTTATTTGTGACAAAGTAAGGAGCATTGAGGATTTTACGAAGGATTTTGGATTGTATTCTCAAAATTAAAAAATAATCAATAAAATTATGCAAATACTTGATAAGGATTTCATAATACTTTTAGGATTTCATTATTTTTTTTTTATGTTTCTCCATTAATTTAAAAAGTTAATTATTGTACACATATAGAACTGTTTAATAGTTTTAAATATACTTTTTATTAATGTGAAGTCCAGTGGGTTATTATTTCCCTTATGACCGATAGTTTTACAAAAACTGGATGAGCAAAATAATTTTTGCAACCACTGTAGTTTATAGTACATTGACCCAGCTTTAATTATAGTCTTAAATTTAAATAAATTCGCCCAAAATTAATTCATTAACTATAGATTTTTTATTATTTCGGTATAAAATGATACTTATTAAAAAAATGTATTTGACAAACTATTCCACAAAGACAGTTCTATAATGGCTCATATTTTAGAAATCTTACTCTACTTCTTATGATGTTCTATTGGGTTTTCAAGTGATTCAAAGATATGGAACTCGGAATGAAAAATTATTTTTTTTAACATTGTGAAACAACCTCCGTTTTGTATTCCCCTAACTTAATCATACATTAATCAATTATAATTGGCTAGTAATTATACGTAGTTTTCATTAATGTTTAAAAATTAGGGTGAAATAACTGTTATTTAATTGTTTTCCAACGGGCTTGCATTAGTAGTCAAAGTGAGGGAGGAGACAACGGGCAGGAAGTACGTTTAGAAAGGAGTTGATGTGAACATCTGGATTGGCACGGAATCAATTCACACACAGAGATCAATTTCAACAGATACATCAAACTTTCTGTTTCTTGTGAGATGACTTAATTCTGTTTGCCTTGTTTGCTTTAGATCTATCTTACTAAGCACTTGCAAATAAGGGCTCTTAATCCACCCGGTGAAACAGTTTAACAAAGAGTAAACACTGATATTAAATTATCATTTGTAATTTTCGCACTTCAATGGCATTCGATTCTTCTTATAAATGTAACCAAGTTGAGGCTAAAAGAATATATGTGTCAATAATGTTTTACAGAAACAAATCTAGCATTTGAGACAGGGGGTTGAGGTTTTGCAAAATACTCTGGTTTGAAAAAACCTTATACTTATTATAAATGGTATATGTTTGTTTACTTTTACTGACTAAAAAGTATTTATAAAATATTATTGAGACTATTTCATTATTTTTTTATTACACTGGTTCTCACTCCGTGCGGAAATAAGATAGCTTTCTTGTTTTGGAGAGCCTTTGAATAACATTAGGAATCATTGAAATGTAATATTGGCATAATAACATACTACTTATTCAGAGAATAGAAAAAAAAATCGAGAACAAAAATTTCATGATTTTGGTATTTTGCTCACCAGCAACAACTATAGATTTTAAGCGGAAAAAGATAAAGAGAGATTCAGACTTATAATTTTGACATTAAACACATATGAAGTAATAATAATGTTGTTATCTAAAAAATGGTAAATAAGACGTTTTACAGTTTACATCCACGAAGTATATTATTTTTTTAATATATATTTTTTGTATCTTCATTGAAATTGAAACTGTACATTTATATACATTTATCCAGTAAATTTTATTTTAATTTATAATGGAGTGATACAGGCGTGTAGAGAAACCACCCATTGGTAGCACTCTAATGACATTTTTACATTAGCAGGTCTTGTGGCCATCTTTTTTTCAGGCGCCTTGGAGGATTCTCAGGAATGGAAGAGGAAGTAAGGTTAGAAGTGGGTTTGGGTGGTTACGGAGTTTATAATGGAAGGAATGATATCTGGTTCGGGCTAGATTGTTTACTTGAAACATTAAGGTCTGTATGTGTGATCTGTGACAAAGTAAGAAGCATTAAGGATATTACGAAGGATTTTGGATTAGACACGAGAAGAATTCGGAGGTTTAGTGGAGCCCCAAAGTTCAACCCATATGACAAGATTGGCCTTATTACAGTCATGTAGATCAGTGTTTTGTAATGAGTTGGAAGTTTAGACCGTTTGTCTAGTAAGTGCTGTAATAGTCGGAATCGACGAGCAGTCTCCTGTCTTTTCAGTCTTGTGTGAGGATTGAAGTATATCTTAAATCTTAAACATTCAATTACATGATGATACCAAATATAACCTATTTCAATTATTTAAAAAAATATATATAATTAAATAAGCTAAAGGTCCAATCTATGAAATATATATTTTCAATTAATTTGAAGGAAAATTAGATTAAATGATGAAAAATCTCCAATATTATTCCCCTCTCTCGCATTTCATTTTCCTCTTGCGCAATCTTTTCGTTGGAAAATTATAGGTGAAGGCTGGAAAATGATACTACATTTTTTCAGCCATTCCGATCGTTGTAATATTGGCGCCCAATCCTAAACTACCTGCACAACCACCCTCCTTCACCATTCTTTTCTTCCCTTATGCTCGGTTTAATCTTACAGCTCAAGTCCCGGGCGGTTTTTCCTCATAAAATTCTTCATATTACCTGCTTCTTATATATTTAAATTAAAAAAAAAAAATATATTTAGTTGAGAAGGATCAATTCTTAGTTAAAAATAAATATATATATATATATACCCGCTAATAAGATTGTAAACTACTAAGAATCATTGACGAACTGATGTCTTAAGTTATTTTTTTATAATTGTAGAAAGATGTTCCGGGTGACGGTCAATAAAGTTACAAAAATAACCAAAAAACTATTTATTAGGTAACCATCGTTTGGGGCGCAGTTTGCAGGGCTTTATCAGGACTAAACGAGAACAAGATACACAGTATGTTTTGATAAGACTATACATATAAAAATGTAATAAAGAAGAAATATTGTAGTCTCAACAAATACATGATTTATTAATCTTGCCATATTTTCGCCCATTTAGTGCATTAGTGTAAATTCAAAAATAATTGGTGTCCAGATCCAAACACTCCGGTCATGGTAACGAAACAGAACCTTCTAGGTCTCCTCTGGTGTGATGCCTCAATAGACATACATTTGGCAAGATTAATAATTTATATATCTTTTTAAAACTACAATAGCCTTTTTGTGTTATAAATATATATGGTAATTGATGGATTGTTGAACCACTTTTTTTGAATGTAGAAAGAGAGTGAACATTACTGACTAGGAGTAAAATTTAGTTGAACAAGGATACGAAGGATTTATGAAAAAAAAAAAGATGAGATATACTCCTCTCCTTACTTATTTTGTCATATAAACTAAAATGTTTGTCCGAGCAACTAGAATTCATTATCTTGTTAATTTAGTCTATTGAATATCATGAAAAGTACTCTTTAACTGAGCTTTAATTTGAGTGCTAATAGTTTTCTGTACGTCTCATGGTTCCTGAGATAAAGATTTCCAAAAATAAATTCACTTACTAATTTTACAGTATATATATTTCATGTAATGTTCCTTTAAAAAAAAATATCTCGGGAAATATCGAACATAAACAGATCTACTAGGGCTCATATTCGGCAAATATCCTGGAAACTACTACTCCTAGGAAGGTAAACGTCATAAACTACAGTGGCGGCAAAAAGTACTTGCAGTTAGATAATTTTTATAAAACTATCGGTCATAAAGGAAATAATAATCCACTGAACTTCACATTAATAAAAAGTATATTTAAAACTAAAACAATTCTATATGTGTAATTAATTTTTTAAATTAATAGAGAAAAAAAAATGAAATCCTCTGGCTAAAAATATTTGTATACTTTGTTTACTATTTATTAATTGTTACACTAGTATTATATACTCTATCTAACGTTTTCCTACAAAGCATTAAGAATTAATTAAAGTCTTTAGTCACTAGTTAACTATCATGCCGATAACAAGTGAATTGAGTTTGGGAACTCAACTTCAGGCTAGTGAGAGGACTATCAGATACAGCCTGGATTCTGAAGAACTGCATGGTAGCGTACCTCGAAAGAAAGCTTATATAAATGAAATTAACAGTAAAAAGCATCTTGATTTTGCCAGAGAATATTTACATAAGCCGTTTAGCTTCTGGGAGGATGTTGTATTCTCTGATGAAAACAAGATGCTTTTTACGGTTAATTTCATTTATATAAGGTTTCTTTCGAGGTACTCTACCATGCAGGTCTTCAGAATCCAGGTTTTATCTGATAGTCCTCTCACTAACCTGAAGTTGAATTCCCAAACTCATAATTAATTAATTTCATATTCAGGGTCCGATGGGCGAAAGAGTATTTGGAGGTGACGTAAGGGAGAATTGAAAAAGCAAAATGTTCCTGTTACTGTAAATTATGGTGGTGGACTTATTATGATATGGAGGCATGTCTCATACCACGTTGGAAATTTTGTTTCCATTCACGAAAGTATGAAAATATTTTTAGCAGGTCTTCAGAATCCAGGTTGTATCTGATAGTCCTCTCACTAACCTGAAGTTGAGTTCCCAAGCTCAATTCACTTGTTATCGCCATGATAGTTAACTAGTGACTAAAGAATTTAATTAATTCTTAAAGCTTTGTAAGAAAACATTAGATAGAGTAGATAATACTGGTGTAAGAATTAATAAATAGTAAACAAAGTATGAAAATAATTTTAGCCAGAGGATTTCATTTTTTTTTCTCTATTAATTTTTTTTTTAAATTATTTATTTAATGTAATTTACAACTGTACAAAATAATACAATAGGTAAATATGTAGTATGTTTCATATACACTTGAAAATCTTGGGAAGGAACCACCCATTGGTGGTACTCTATTAGTTTAAAAAGTTGGAAATCTTTATCTCAGGAACCATGAGGTGTACAGAAATCTATTAGCACTCTAATTAAAGCTAATTTAAATGTACTTTTCATGATATTCGCCTGACTAAATTAGCAAGATGATGAATTTAAGTTGCTCGGACGAACATTTTGGTTTATATGACAAAATAATTAAAGAGAGGAGAATATCTCATTTTTTTTCTTTCATAAATCCTTTGTATCCTTGTTCAACTAAATTTTACTCCTAGTCAGTAATGTTCACTCTCTTTCTACATAAAAAAAAGTGGTTTAACAATCGATCAGGCACATCAATTAGCACCTCCTAATAAGAGCTACGTGAAATTTTCACCATTAATTGGGTTGATTTTTAATTACTGTCAGGACTGAGCTAAAGCCCCTCGGCTAAACGCCAACATTGTAAATTTATCCCAGTTAATCTCATCGTATTACATTAGAAAAAAAATATTATTCTTCCAGCTATTGATGAGATGATAAAACATAGGCTTTTTATCAGGAGTCAAAAATTTAATTTGCCTACCAACAAAATTTTAAATAACGTTATAAATAAACTCATCCACAAAGACTTTGACATCCCTTTCGTTGCAGATTTGGCCCGAAACAAATATGCGTCCTTTCATTCCAAACTCCATTCCCATTCCCGTTCTCTCATCCTTAACACTCTCCGATAATCCTCCGAGGCTTCTGAAAAGAAGATGACCACGAGACTTTCTAATTTAAATTAATGTTTGAAGTGCCACCGTTGTGTTGTTCCTTCCCGAGATAATCAAGTGCTTGAAACATTCCTCATATTTACTTATTGTATTTTTTTGTATTGTTGTAAATGTCAATAAATAAACAAAAACTAATAAACATATAATAATCCAAATTAAATGTTTTTTTTTGTTTTGCTGGAAATTTTATTATCATTCAAATAACTTTATTCAAGAACGAAAAAAAATCCTTCAAACTAAAAAATTTTCTAATTTGACTTTTTTATTTATTTTTTTAAGGGTTTTATTCAACGCTAAAAATGAATGTGATTTGCCTTTTTCAAATCAAAATCTGTTGCCCTACTTTACTCAAGTTTTGTGAATATAAAATCATTAGATATATTTTTCTAATTATTCAGAGATAGACAAATCGATAGGTATATAATAACCCGGAAAAAAATTTATGCCATGTGAGCTACGTGCATAAATGTTTGGTTTTGTTCATAAATTTTTTTTTACCAGAAAAATCGGGGATCTTAGTAGTTTTGAACCTTCCCATGCTTACAGGAAACATTTTGGAAAAAACAACATACATCCCTCCAGTAATTTAAAAGTTCATTTGGGACGAACATTCATTACAGAACTATTGATAATATAATATTTTATAAAAATAAATGTAAATCTGTAAAACTATTAAATACATAAAAACGTTATAAATAATTTTCTGAATTTATATAGTTATTAACAATATAACTATATAACATAATTATGAATAAAATTTAAATCTAACAGTACATATAAAGATTGATAATATATAAATACTTCAGATGTAACAATTTTTCAGATGGGCTTGATAATGGACAGTTTTTCGGAAACGTCGTCTAAAAGAATGTTATAAATAAAGTAGGGGTATAAATAATAATGAAGGTTAGGGTTTTTTTGAAAATTTTGAAAATATATAAATTTTAAGTACAAAAAAACATTAATCGGCACCCTGTTTCGAATAACACTGCAGTACATAATGTTGAATTATTGTAGATATATAGAAACTAATATAAATCCGGACAGGGTAAATAATTATTGAGGATTAAAAACAAAAGTTTAACTTTATACATTTGAACCTCGACTAACCGGCTCCTCGGATTGGTAACCGGTAAAAAGAATATGAATATAGTACCTAATAAACACTTTGGTAAAACAAAACAAAATAAATTCCCTAAGGATCGCTCGGAAAAATAAATCATAAACTTTAAGATTTTTTTTAATTGGTTAAATAAATTTTACTTTATTATATATTAATATGATATTATTAACCTTAATATCATATTTCTA
>NW_027111091.1:828154-832087 GCF_000696795.3 Halyomorpha halys | reverse complement strand
ATAAGAAAAATAAATTAATAATAATATATATAAAAATATAATGAGCATAGAAAAAATATAATAAAAATGTACTACGGCAATGTAAATCCGTCTACAGTCATAATGCATTATCCATAAGTTAAATTTATGCATAGTACAAAATATAATAAACTAAAATAGATAAAAATAAAATTATACACATCATAAATAAACATAGGCGGATAATTGAATTAAATAATAGAAAATAAGAAAACAACAGAAGTGAATAATACCAAGTAAAAAAAAAAAATTAAGAGCTTTTTTTAAATCTAGAAGAAAGAAAAAAAATCATCATTCAGTAAAATATGCAAAAGACTGTCGTGTTAACTTTTCATTTAAATTTAGTGAGAATTTTGTTTGTAGTATTGTTTCTAAATACTATAGCCTCCACCGGGGCATGAGATAATAATTGCCTGCTTATTGTATTGATATGAATTCATGAGAATTCTCGAATCAAAGCGATCATAATATATACAATTCAAATCTGAATTGAGTTTTCTCTTCAATGTTTCCATACGCATATAGAAATCCCTGGAAATACGAACTGATAAAATCCAAAAATGGGATTATTTAAATTGTGATTATATAAAAAATTACAAGCTTAAAATAACTATCATAATGTATTATTATCCATGACCTGATAAGAAAATATAAATAATCAATCCAAAAATTCAATTTCTGAGTGTCCTTATGAATATTTGGCTAGCACTCAAAATTTTTATACAATAAAGTTTTATTTCTCCTCGTTTTTGATTTATCTTTTTTATTTCTTTTTATATTATATTCAGATTGTATAATTTTTTTAAGTGATATCTTCAGTAGCATTAAATTTTCAATAACTAATATAAAAATTCCAAAATTTAAATTTTTATTTATAGAAAAGAATAAAATATTATATCCATGAGTTATGTTTAATTATTTTAGTTTTTTTTTAATTATTCTTTAATATTAAACCTGAATTTAAATAAAACTCAGTGTTTTGTACATTCTTTAGTATTTTAAAATGTTTAACTTTTTATATATATTTATTACTTTTGTATATATACTTATTACTGCTATTATTACCTATTACTATTTACACTTTTTTAAATTTTATATTTATTATCTGTATTTTAATGTATGCATGTAGTTATTATATCCTTATAGATAATTGTTGAGTTTTGTTTTTTTTAGATTTTAATTAAATAGTACTTATGAGCGAAAATTCGATAGATTTTTAAGAGTATATATTGTTATTTTATTTAAAAGTTTTATAATTTATATTTTATATTTTAAGTTTATTCTATGTCTGTTAAAGACGGAAAAAAGGGAAGATTTATTGGGCTAATGAAGAAATTATAATTAGATTTATAGATAAATAAATGAAATGGGGGAAGGAGAGAAATGAAAAATAATAAGGAAAAAAAGATTTAAAAAATAAAATAAAATATAGAAAGAAAAAAAAAATCATATATTATAAATTTACTGTACTATGCCTATACATTAGAAGAATTTTTAAACTTTGTTTTAGCAACCCAATACATATGGGCAGCATAACCTTTTTTGATAAAGTTTTTCACTATATGTGATATATTTTTATTTTAATATTTTGTTGTTCATTTTTTAATGAAGAACTACGACAAACTTTATTAAGATCGACATTTTCTTTTCTGTTGCTACGGTCAAATTTAATAACATGAATGTATTTAATTTATTTTACTTTTATATTTTTTTTTTTTTTAATATTTTCTTCACAGAATTTCCTCAGATAAAGAATGTATGGTAATAAGTGAAAATAATAGATTTCAAAATCAACTAATTTAAGCATTTCATTGACTCGCGAGAACTGAAATGTCAGCTTTAATGGCTTGCCGTATGTATATATAAATATATATATATACAACCAAGTTTTCGAAAAATGGAATAAATTTAATTAACTGATATAAAACTGATCATTAAACCATTTCTAATGAGCTGTAAATAGTTCGCCGTAGAGAATATGGTCGAGGATGCTGTCAACAAAAATACACCAAATACACGAAACTTCTTTATTCGTGCCGACGTTTCGACCGGAATTTCAGACCTTCATCAGAGACTCAACGAAGATTCGATTAAAAGTTAGATGGTTACTTTAAGTTTTAACGGAATCTTCGCTGAGTCCCTGATGAAAGCCTGAAATTCATTTCGACAAGTCGGCACGAATAAATGAGTTTTGTTGTAAATATATAATTGTGCTGACTTCACCCCTGACCATCTTCTCATCATATATTTTTACCAATATACATATTTATAAATTTTTAAAAATTATGTTTTTCTAGAAGTCAAAAACATAGAATAAAAATACAATGTTTTTAGTACATATATCTATCATCTTCTGGGACGTTTCAGGGTTACTGTTGTCACCCTCTTCAATATAACTTCATATGATGTAAACCAATATTGATTTTAAAACCTGTACTTTTTTTTTAAATCAACGGTGAGTTATATGGACTAAAAAGATCTTTTTTTTTTCTAAGTCTGTGACCTTTAGGCGATCAATTGTTGAAAAATGTTAGGTCATATAATTATATAAATCAATACCTATTTATATTTTGTCTATATTTGTAAATGAATATTAAAAGTAACTTTATTGTTTTACGTTCGTAGTAAGTATCTTTGAAATCATTGTATAAATTTTATTTAGATTAATAATGTTTTTTTATTATTAATTTTAGGTTGTTGAATCACAGTACATTAGTAATATCTGTGATTAATAATACAAAGTTGTTCTTCGAAGATAACTTTTTTAGTAAATACCGATGGAGGAAGTAATTACTTGAGATTGTAAATAAATTAAAATCACCTAATAAAATAAATGGATTTTTAAAATGTGAAACACATTTTTTGTTTATTGTTATAGACCTATATTCCTCAACTCACTGTAGTCTCATATATGGCAGAACGATTCATCACTCTTTCGACTTATATTGATAAGAATTAATACATTTAAGCAGTAAAGTATCTAGTTTAATATAAGAAGTAATCAAATAAAAATTAAGATGTCGACTTTGAAACGACAATGTTTCGGTGAACCCATCAGTTTTAGAAGCATCTTAACATGTTCCAGTGAATTCGAGTGAGTTGCTTTGGTACGCTTGCGTGAAATAGAATCCCGCTCCTCATGAGAAAAATCAATGTCCAAAATCCAAAAAATAAATTTTCATTAATAAAAATATGTGTATTAACCGTGAATTTTTTTACTCTTTTTAGTTCTCATATAATAAATATATTTAAAACAAACATAAAATAGATTTATAGAAACTGTATTCCTTTTTTTTTATTTTTTTATGATTACCTTATTAACAAATTAAAAATTTTATACAATTTAAACAACGATTATTTGTTCTATAAACATAGTAAAAACAATATAACACAAACATAAAGCATTCATAAATATCATTTATTATTTGAGTCCTTTTCAACTCAACAATTTTCAACATTTTTTTAACTTTTTTTGTATAACATTTCCATGAGGTCCAAACGGCTTGAACGGCTTTTGAAAGGAATCTTTTTACAATATGATAATATATAAAGAAAAATAAAATATAAAGGAAATATTAATATTTAAAACTGGAATATGGACTCGCCTGGCCTGGAAATGCAATTCATCATTTAAACTATTAATTAATATTGTTATTGATACACTTGTTTACATGCGTGTATTTATATTTTTATTATTATTATTTATTACACAATGAGACAAATAGCTTAAATTTTAATTTTTAAAGATAATAACTGAATGAGTTTTAATTACTTATATGCATTAGTCATGTGCTTTATTATTTTATAAACATATAATAAGTTTATATAAAAAAATTACTAAGAGAATATTAGATTTATTTATTTTTATATATACTTATCGCTGCACATCTTATTTTTGTTTATTTGTTTATTCTA
>NW_027111091.1:820652-828104 GCF_000696795.3 Halyomorpha halys | reverse complement strand
TTTTTTAATTTGATTTATAATTATTGAATAGTTTAAGCGTTGCACTTCCTAATCAGTTTTTCAAAAAACAATTAAATGACATGTTATTTAATTGTTTTTGGAAGAAATTCTTTTATCTCATAATAATATAAAAGTGTTATTTATTTTTTTTTTTTTATTTTAAAATGGACATTGCTGGTTTTGGAATCCAAGGCCTTAATTATAGGCAACTATAAAAATGATAGAAATTAATAAACAGATAAAATTATAAAATGATGATATGAGAATAAGAGAATATGCGAATATTGTTTTAGTTGATGTTAAATAATTTCGGAATTTGTTTAATAGCGTTGTACGAACGATGATGATCAAAATTAATTTTATTTTATATATAGTTTATCTGTCTCCTATTCAGTATATTTACGCATATACTTGTATATATAAACTATTTTTTATTTAAATTATATTTTTACCCGGGGTAAAATAAAAATAATTACATACTAATTAATTCCATCTTTATGTATTGTTAAAATGCATTTATTTTTATTAGTTTCGAAGGAGCTATAAAAAGGTATAAAAATTTTAAATAACATTAAAAAAATAATTTTTGAAAAAATGAATAAAAAAATGATTTATTCTAATTAGTTATGACTGACCTAGGCTTTGGGCTGCCGTGTTCTTAGATCTACTCTTGTCGGAGAGCTGACAGGAGCGTCGTGGGAGCGAGTTGGGGCATGACTGGTCTCCGGGCGCCCGTCGCGCCATCTCCTCGTCCCCGCGTCAACTAGTCTCGCTCAAAAGTGGATCCGTGGATCGTTTTTTAATTTATTTAGTACACTAATTTAATAATAAACTTACTTTAATAATATACGCGAGTTTTAATTTATTCAATATGATATCGAAAGATCTGTCCAAGAAATTGTCCAATTTGAATAAATAAAAAAAAAATCTAATTGGGCGGATACATCAGTAAATAATTAAATCCAACATTAAAATAAAATAAATTATAAAATTCCGGAAACAAAATTGTACAACAGTATGGAAGAAAATTCGCGTTCAACGGAAACCGCACGGAGGTTGAAAATTGTAATTACCATTAAATGAATTACAACTAAGTTTGAACTCATTTTGTCAACGAAATATTACATCATCATTCACATATTTCGTCATTAATGATTAAGCTTTTCAAATAGATACCTTAAAATAAGGAAAGGTTTTTTGTTTTTTTTTTGGTGTTTAGTTTCAGAAATTTTGTAAAAATTTACATACGAAAGGGAGTGGATTTGTAGAAGGATTTGTATTGAATAAACATTTATTTATTTATGTTTTAAACGAATAATATCTTTATATATTATTACTGTTATATATTTGAATAAAAATACAAAATAGTATTTTAATTCACAAATGTATTGTAGGAATTTTGTATTGAAAGTAATTGTAGTTAGAAAATATACTCCTATTTATCTTTTAGAGAAATTTTATCAATTGTAAAAATACAATCTGATCAGAGTCGTCAAAAGCAGGGAGCAGAATGGCATATATCGTGAGTCCTTAATCCGAAACACTCATTTTTTTTATATACCTATCTATTTTTTTAAAAAATTGCATCAACTTCCCAATTTAAAATTAATGGAATTTAATGGCATGGGCGACAATATGATAAGCTGCATGATGTAAATTTGTTTGTACAGGAGTTAAGAAAAATTGTACAATCTTATTGAATATTTTTTTTTGCTAAGTTTTATGTTGTTGATAAATGTGTTGGAATTATAACGCAATAAACTAACGCAATAAATAGCTTTATAAAAAAATAAAGCAGTATTTTGCTAAACATCTGTAATACCCGCTCATATACCAAATAGAAAATATAAACTTCCAATATCTTTGTGATTAGTTGAATATATTCATTTATTCAATTTGTTGATGAGGTGGCTAAAAATTTTAGGTAATAAATTGTAAATTTATTTATATTTAACTTTGAAGGTTAATAGTTTAACATTTTAACTTATAGCTTTAAAAAATAAAAAGATATTTATATTTAAAAATTAATTGATTATAATTACAGGTAATCTAAAGTTAACTATATTTATAATTAGGATTAAATTATTGTTTTTTTTTAATTTCGATTCATTTTAGCGATGAATTGGAAAATAATGTTATATTAATAATAATTCGTATATCATTAAAGTAATTACTCTAAATATAATTATGATAAAAATTATGGCTTGTCACATTTTTGGACCTAAGCATTCAATTGTTATAGAAAACAAAGTATCCACTTCTGTTTAAAACATCTAAATTTACATCTACTCCTTCCAACTTAACTAAAGGGTGGCTTTCCAGGACGCCATCTGGACTAGGTAATGGATTAAGATACATTACAGAAAAATAGTTTGGATGCCATCTTAATCGAATTAGATTTTCATCTTGTTATGAGTATCCTGTTTTAATTTTTACTTATTATTCTGATTAACTACTTTAAGCAGTCTCATAATCACTTTTTAAATATTATTAACGTATATTAGAAATGTAGCCATTGATATTTAATTAGCAACTCTCCCAATATATGAACATTCAGAAAAGTACATCCAATACCGTCTTGTAGATTTATCTTAATTCAATTACACTGATTTGTACAATAGTAACTTGTACTTTAGTACTTTTTAACTCCTGTAATATCACTAATGGATGACTATTATGAAAAAAATAAGTATTAGTGTAATTAACACGTTGTTTCTATACTTGTATTTTGAACTAATACTATTAACTTTCATTATGAAACAGAGCCAAGTCTGTGGTCGGTGCCAAGATAACATACAAAATTGATAAACATGAATGAAATATGAGTTAGTTACACTTTTGATTATTAGGCACTGTGGAGGATGCTATGATTTGTAAGCTTGATACAGGTCTATTATATTGTACGGACAATATGAAATAATTTATAGCGATAAAACTAATAATTCAATTAACATATTATAACTAATTACAAAGTACTAAATGCAAATAAAGTCAAAATAAAAAAATAAATGAAAGAACTTGAAATTTTACTGGACTAAATATTTTATATAACCATAAATGATAGTAAAATGAAATATTTTAACACTTTTATAAATTAAATTAAATCTTTATTGCGGTTATGTGGAGAAATAGATTGTTTTTTTGTTTTTTTATTTTAGGTTAACAACTTTTCCATCGTTTAAGATACTCTGATGCTTGTTTCTGCTTTTAGTCCAAATAAATAAAAGCTAAATATTTATTTTTTTTTTAAATTGACTACTTCTATAGGAAAAAAATATTTATCCTAAATATAGTTATAAGATGTAGCAGCGTGGCAACGCGCTAGTCTACCAACCCAAAGGTTGTCAGATCTAATCCCGGTCCCACCCGGGGTTCTTTTCAAGCATAAAATAATGCAAAACTCACTCACGACCTCCCCCGGGCATTCGTGAGGCCTGTTATCCAATGGATGGCATTCACAAAAAATAGGCGTGGGAGTGACGAACTCACCCTACAAAAAAAACACGTCAAAAAACGCGCGATGTATTAGACAAGATATTCCTATTTATAAATACATTAATTTCTCTAACGTTATCCACGGTCAAGAAAATGAATTCTTTAATTAATTATTTCACAAAATAAGTTGGTTATGTCATGACCGAAGAAATAATCTTTTCCCAAATGATTATATTATATATTTTTTTTCTGAATTTACAATTTTAACAACAAGAAGTTAATTTAAATTCATTTTAGACAGTCAAGAGTATATTTCATGACGTAAATTGTTAGTTTAATAGTTTAAACTATCTTAGTGTCTGGGACAGTTGCAGCCATGGACAGCTTAGTTTCTAGTACCGTTTTAAGACTCACCACTTAATTTTACTGCCGCAACATATACTGTCAACTATCTTATGTTTGGGTTTTAACATTTCATAAGTTTCACTGCCACTACATGTAGTTTCAACTATCGAGCCAGACCTAGATTGAGAATATTGTCAGGACAGTGTATACTACCACAAGGGCAACCGTCACACATTCTAAGCCATGATAGTGGATACAACCGTTACAGGTATAGTTGTAAAGTTTCATTTAGTGTAATGTTTCTCCAGTATTAATGGATTTTAGTCATTTAAGAAAAAAATTATTTTGCGTTTTAGTGAAATAGAATATTTCGAAAATGGTAAAATATCAAATCAGATAACTAAATATATAATTATAATAATAAATACTGTATTTAATATTTAAAGATTGTCTCGTAAGACAACCTTTAAATTTCTTTTATAAATACATTATTTAAACAGTGCCTAAGTTTGCTTCAGTTGATAATTGACAAGTATACAAAGTACTCAGCTTTTCTGGTGTGCTAACATATGATATGTAAAATAAATAAACATTTGTAACAATAATTTACATCAAGTGAACAACAATATGGTAATATAATGTGCGAAAATGGTAATTGTATTAATTACCGTTCAAAAAATAAGACAAAAACATACCCTACTTTCCAGTGAATAAGCTATTTTCTTTTTTGTACTTAATCATTTGTAAACTCTTAACAGCGCATTAATGTTTTTTTTTTTCTACAATCACAAAAATTATAGTAACATCAACTCTTCACCAATCTACACGAAACCTAAGTGTTGTGTTCCTATAAATTATGCAAAACAATGTATTTTCATAAACACAGTAGAACCAAATAAATAAAACATGTGATAAAATTTTCTTTATTTGGAACTATATTTTTTCATTTGTTTCGCGTTCACTATTTTACTAGGGGATTAAAAAAATATATACATTCTCCCTTGAAGAGGCATGAAATCGAAATGGTATTAGTATGGATGGAAAGATAGATTCAGTTTTCTAATGATTACAATAACATTAGATAAAATCCTGAATAGTTATGAACGTTAACGCGAACGGCCAATATCGTAAGAAAATAAAGTCCCCACAAATATCAAGTCCAAAAAACTTTAATTTTAGATTTATAAAAAAATTTGCTAAAAACTAATCTGACCTATTTTGTCATAAAAAAGTTGTTTGCTCTATTTCACAGGAAGCATCTATCGCGACGCTACCTATGAGCGATCGGAAGAACTACTACCTTTATCGCCTAACAGAGAGCGTCACTCATGATGCTCCAAAAGATTGTATTAATTTGTTAATTTAATTGAAAATATGTTTATGTTCTGATTTTATAAATCATGCGAAATATTAACATGATTGTAAGCAAATAGCAAATACTTACATTGGTTCAGTATATTGTTCAATTATGTTTTGATTTTGACTGAAGTGTTCTTGTTTCACGCCAATTTCTATTCCTTTTCTACTTTTCGTAAGGACGTACAGTTAGTTTCTGTAGATCTTGTCACACCCTTCAAGATCTTCAGCTAGTACCTTACGAAGTGAAGTATCCATCCTGTAAGGTTTTACGGTTAGGTTCCGTTAAACTCATCCTGTTTAATCACCTGCTAACGAGCAGATCACCAACCTATGAACATGCATTGTCGAGCTCTTCTGATATATAGAGATTGTACTTCATCTCGACAAGTCTTTTGGTTTTTTTGTGATTTTTTTTAATTTAATACAAAGCAGCTATATTATTTTCCTATTCCTCACAAAAAAAAAACAAAAAAAACTAATAGATTGGAATAAAATAGCCTTTGAATCCATACAGGGCAAAGGGAGAAACAAAATTAATACAAAATATTGTATTAATTTTTTTTATTGGCTCCTAGGACTAGAACGCATTAGCACGTGGAATAATTTTATTTAAAAAAAATAACACAATAGTTTTTCATTCAATCTAAAAAACCTGCGAATAAATCTGAGCTAAAAACACTATTAAAATAGTAATACTAATCAAATAACAATTGTAAAAATTAAAACTGGCAAGGTTATATAAATTTAGGATAATTATTTATTTTTTTATAAACTCTGTTTAATAAGGAATAAATAGATCAAAAATTGACTAAATTTCATTTTGGCAAATATAAAAATATCTTGAACAGCAAAACTAAATCCGTCAATTTTTAGTGGTTTGCAGTAAAAAATATTAAAGATCAACTTTTAAAAAAATAAATAAATAAAATAATAATCCAGAGAAAGACAAAAAGTATTTATAGAATAAAGAAAAAAGAAAAAAATTATTTGTGCTGAAGAATAATTAGAGAATAAGAAAGTAATGATAATAAAAATAAATTATTAAAGAGTTTATAACAAAATATCTTGAATCAGCCTGGGCTTCAGTCTTCGCAATATGGTTGGATTGCTAAAGTTATATGCCACTGATCCTTTAACTGTTAGAATATTGGAGTGGAATTTCGTTAATCGGTTTTTGTTTACATCAATCTTCTAACAGTTAAAGGATCAGTGGCATATAACTTTAGCAATCCAACCATATTGCGAAGACTGAATCCCAGGCTGATTCAAGATATTTTGTTGTAAACTCTTTAATAATTTATTTTTATTATCATTATTTTCTTATTCTCTAATTATTCTTCAGCACAAATAATTTTTTTCATTTTTCTTTATTCTATAAATACTTTTTGTCTTTCTCTGGATTATTATTTTATTTATTTATTTTTTTAAAAGTTGATCTTTATAATTTTTTCTGCAAACCACTAAAAATTGACGGATTTAGTTTTGCTGTTCAAGATATTTTTATATTTGCCAAAATTAAATTTAGTCAATTTTTGATCTATTTATTCCTTATTAAACAGAGTTAATAAAAAAAAAAAAAATTATCCTAAATTTATCTAACCTTAGATGTAAACGTCGATCAATTCCATTAGTAGTTCACGATGCAATTAATACAGTTTGATATAAAAAAGCTAGATATAAAAGTTTTCCATCACAATTAATTTGTTTGCTTGAAACATAAGTTATCAACCTTGTGGAAAAAATATTTAACAGCTCAGCGCTTCAGGTATAAATAATATAATTTTTGTAAAAATCAGGTGTTTGTGAAATGGACGTTATATTAATTAAATTATCGAAGTTAACTATTATCAATTGATAATAATTGTATCAAGTGATAACAATAATGTGGTGAAATTAGGCAGGGACAGACACATTATGATCCAGGGATTGGCTTACTGGTACTGGTGATGGTGGGGGAACAAGTCCGGCAAGTGGGCCTATTGGTCCTTTTTGCCATCCCCAGCAGACCAATGGAATGGCTCTTTTAAGGTGGATCCACATGTTGGCCGCTCGCCACGGATCGGAGGCTCGTAGAAATGCTCGGCAAACAAAGAGCGGGCCATCCACATGTCAGTGCTATTCAGAGAGGCAAACATGGCGGACGTACTAGTGGTTTCAGCCATTGCACTTGATTGTATTATTTTTATTACAAAAAAGAAAATTAAATATAAATAAATAAGATTAAATATAAAACTTATTATAAAAAGTACCAACAAACACCTTTAACCTCCTAACAGCTCTCAGTTGCAACTAGACATAGAACAATGGTGGAGA
>NW_027111091.1:787457-820022 GCF_000696795.3 Halyomorpha halys | reverse complement strand
GTGCAATGGCTGAAACCACTAGTACGTCCGCCATGCTTGCCTCTCTGAATAACACTGACATGTGGATGGCCCGCTCTTTGTTTGCCGAGCATTTGAACGAGCCTCCGATCCGTGGCGAGCGGCCAATATGTGGATCCACCTTAAGGCAGTCTCTGGGGCCTGTCCGCATAAGCAGCAGGTTTCATCGCGAACTACTCCACAAATCGTAAGATTTCTTTTAAGTCTGCAGTTACTTGTAAGAACTCCTAATAATAATAGGAGTTCGTTTCTGTTAAACCCTAGCAGTCACTTAGTTTTAGAAGTAGAGGGCTTAGTTATTAAAATCTTGGTCTGTCTCAGCCCTATACAGTCCCTCCACTCCTTACCTGCTATCATCCATGTCTAGTCAAGAACTACTTTTCATTGATGCCTTTTAGAGATGCTTAAGAATGGTTCTGGTCCAACAGGAGGGTGCTCAGCCCCGTTTCTAGCAAGCTGATCAGCTTTTTCATTACCTGTGATTCCCTTATGTCCTCGAACCCACTCAAGCTGAAGATTCTTTAAGAACGCTGGCTTCTTTACACTCTTTTGCCAATTTAGTGGTGACTCTAGGTGATTCCAAGGCTAGAAGGGCAGGCTATCTGAAAAGATGGTGATGCAGTGACTTGAGGGCATAAAGCTGATGACAAGATGGCAAACACTTCTGCCTGAAATGAATGACAATGGCATTGGCTTACTGAATGAAGAAAAAATATCCGAAAGCTAAGTTTTCAAGCCAAAAGTTTTCGACTTCATAGCGGTCATTAGGTAATTCTTAAAAATTGTAGATGATCTGTAAATAGTAATCCATGTATAGACCCCATTTATTTAGGTGAAAACCTTGTGCTGTAACCTTCTTACTGTGGATTAGAATAAGTTAACAAAATATTTCGGTCTCAATCTAATTGACTCATCCTTATGAACTGAGGAACTGGATTAAACAAAATTAACATTTGCAGAGAAAAGTAGGTAGAAACCCTTTAGAAAACCAGAGTAGATTCATTTTTTGTCCTAAATGATTTGCTACTCAAAAGTAAGATGTGTAAATATTATCTATCAGTTCTGCTTTTTTTATTTTGTCTTTTTTCCACCAGATTTTTTATATATTTTTTTTTTTTTGATATTCTGCATTTTTTACCCAATCATAGATGTTAATAAAGTCTAAACTCTATACCTTAGCTTCTTATTTAGAGTATGAATGAAAGAAAAAACAGTTCACACTGTATTGGAGTTCTAGCAATGGCCAGATGCTCCGCTTATGTATAGTTATTGCTAGTTTAGAGCACTTACTTAACCTCCACTGGCTCATTACCAGTGACGCGGTAAGAGGGATGCGCTGGGATCTCGAAGGGCCCAGCTCTACCCCTTATACGTGAGGGATGGAGTGGGCTTGGGGATCCTCAGGTCGAGATTGTAAATATTGTATATAATTTATTTTAGTTTTTTTGTTCATTGTATGTTTATTTTATTTATTATTTTTCTGTTTATGTACATAAAGAGATTTTATTTATTTCCTATTTTTATTATATTTCATTATTTATTTATTATTTTATATTTATTTAATTATTTTACGAATATTAATTCCATTTGCAACATCCTATTTGTGCGAAGCTGTGTTTTTGGCTGTCGCGTTGATAAAAAGAAAATATCGCTCGAAAATTTACGTTGAACAAGAAATGAGGATCGCCATATCCAATTTTATTTCGAGATTTTATAAGTTGTGTAGTGAACATCAAGCCCATCCATCCCATTAATAGGTTTAATAATGTTAATCATCAATGGATGATCAATAAATTGTTTGTGAATTTAAAATTCGTGTTTAATTTATTTCTCATTTAATATAACCATATGGTGTTTGTCCAGTCTCAATATGGATAGTACCGAAACAGTTAAAATTAAATATTTTATATTATCCCAAAGAAAATGGTATCTGTTTTTAATTTTTCCCTGTTAAATGGGTAATCGCTTTTAAAAAGGAAAGCATTTTTTTTAAAAAAGTCAAGTTTTACAGAAAGTCAAAAAATTGGATGTATTAAGAACACCACGGGAAAAAATGCGATTATTTAGGGAGCCGCGGACCGAAAAAGATTTGAAACCTCTGCTCTAAAGTATTTTTAATTTTGTTCATTTTAAATAGTCAACTATTTTGCACTATTAATGGTAATACAATATGAAAAAATGTATAAACTATGAAATAATTTGATAGTAAAGAAAAGGAAAAATAAAGAGAGAAAGCCCGATCTCATCAATTTCTACTCGGTTTTGTTAAACTGTTTTATTCTTAGGAGGAGCGAACTTAACATTCGTTATTCGCAACTCGAAAAACCCTAAATTACGTAAATTAAAGCAGAAGAATGGAATTCAGATGTTCGCTTTTCCTGGTCCTTTGATTTTATCACCAAAATTGCAATAACTTCAACATGCCTCTACAAAAATAAAGTGGCTTTGAGCCTTAAGAACTACACCAAATCGTGCAAAACTCAATAAAAACCTCGTTTTAGTTCTTCTTTACTTTATACAACATATTTCAACATAATTGGTTTAATGTTGAATAATATAGTGTTGAAAGAGCAGAAATTCAGCTTTTCGACGGTTTTGGTGTGGAAAATAACATTTTTATGATTATGTTATAAGGTTTGGCTTGTTGATATGGAAGATCTCATTGGTTAGTTGAAAAACAAATTGTCTGGCAGTTTCTTAGCTACTTATTTTTTTATCAATTTAAAACATTACATGATACCTTCCACTTTCATTTTTTATCCATTTAAAAGTAAGTAGACTTTCTTTTTTTTTTTTTAATTTTATAAATAATACTATAAAATATTCTGTTACAGTTGTTCAGTAAACATTCCAAAGGTCACATGTCATGCCAGAGATTTCAAAAGAATATTTATGATTGTTGCCAGTACCTTCTTGAAATCTGCAAATCCTCCACTCCTGCTATACTCCTAGCTACTACTAGTATTTTAGCGGTTTTCTTATAGTTAAGAAGTATTAAAGAAAAAAACTGAATCATTTTTGAGATCCCACACAATTATTTGTTAAATATTAATTTTTAATCTGACAATTAGTTTTCGAATAGAATTTTCCAAAATTATTTGTTTATCCAATATCTGGGTGTCCTTTGAGAGGTGGTGCACAACTAGTAGTTATGTTACATTTCTAATTGTTTCTATTTATATATTATTTAATGCAATATTGGGAGAATGATAAGACTATAATCTCATAGATGACACAGGACTGCTAATGCTCCACTATGGTATCTGTCGACAAGTAACTGTGATTGGTCCATATTTAGTAAAAAGGAATCAATCTAAAATTTTGAAAAGTGTAAACTAATGTTACATTATTGTTCTTTAACTATCACTCCACGTGGGTAATTGAGAATCCGCACTAAGAAGGAGTTGTGCCTAATGTATGGAAACAAGGTTTGGTTTCAATTGTAAGAGGGAGCCAGATCAGATTGCTGGATCATATGGCACGTATATCCAAGGAATCAGTCCCAAAATGTGATAGAGGAAGACCATGCTTCAGATGGCTGGACGAAGCGAAGGAGATCTTGAAAGAGATAAGAATAATAACATGGTGGAGTCTTGTCTCAGATAGGAGAGAGTAGAGGAAAATTATAAGAGATTCATGCAGGACCTTGCAGCCAACATTAATAAACTATCACTCCATGTCCTGGAGAAAAAATCCAACCCTCCTCCTGCATGCTTTATCATCTACGAAAACACTGATTTCTGAAAGTGTGTAATATCTCAGTGTTAGAAAATGTTTGAGGGGCTATCTTTGCATGAAATAAAAGTCCTTCATTGTCACAGGTCGAACATTTTCTCATATTATATTTACTAATATATGTTAAGTGTTAATGATCAAAGTGAGGTCAAAGTTTTTTTTTCGGTTGGCTTTAAAGATCTTTTTGATCTTTGGCCGCCTTCTCCACGCCTGCCAATCTTGCTTTCCATTTTGCTGCATGCAGCCCTTTCGCATCTTTGTTGATTCTGTCTATCCATCTGGTTTTTGGCCTCCCGCGCTGTCTCTTGCCAAATATACTGATATTCATTGTTGTGTAGAGGCGTCCTAATGGATTACTTGGAGCCACATGAGCCTCCTATCTTAACCTCCTAGCCTTCATATCACGAGATATTGACTGACCAGTCTCTGCAAATAGTTCACTGTTCTTCTCCTTGATGTGTTAAGGCTCTGATCCCAGATCGCTCCTGTAATTGTATAGAAGACTTTCCATTCAAATCTCTCGATTCTGCTTTCTAGGATACCTGTTAGATCTCAGGTCTCGCAGCCATATATTAGAGCTGGCTCTATCATGGCATTGTACCCCCTTAGTTTCAGATTTTTAGATATTTTTCAGGATTTCAATACTCTTGATAAAGAGAAGAAGGCTCTGTTCATGCTCGTTTAGCCCAGTCCGTTGATCGTTTATTGATGTTATTGTGGAGCCGAGGTATTTGAAACTGTCTACTTTAGGAAACAATCTGCCGTCCACGCAGACCAGGATTTTTCGGCTTACAATATATATTTTGTTTTATCTTCATTTACTTGCAAGCCGATTTCCTCTGCTTCTCTCAATAGAGACTTTGTTAAGTCTTTCCACTTCATCTCGATTACTTTCTAAGACCGCAATGTAAGTGATTTAAGTACAAAAAAAAAAAATTTATTTTAAAATCTTAAGATCATTGAACAGATAAAGACAGTTGTGGTGGACACAGAAGCTCAATCCTTTTGCACCACTTGTTCAACTGAATTGAGATAGCTTCTGGAGTCCAATATCTTGAAACAACATTGATAGAAGTACTATCATTATTTTTGTATGAAAAAACTAAACTCACTACTACTGTGAAAATGAGTCTGTGCCCAAGTTTTATCTCATAAATAAATAGCATTGTCTGTTCATATTCTATAAATTTATGGGATGGAAATATTGAGATGAATATTCTATAATTGTTGGCACTGGTTACCACCACCTGGACTATCTTCCTACAATCTACTTCATACGGTCAACTATCTTCTTCCAATATTTATTT
Organism: Halyomorpha halys; assembly: GCF_000696795.3. Lineage (NCBI taxonomy): Eukaryota > Metazoa > Arthropoda > Insecta > Hemiptera > Pentatomidae > Halyomorpha > Halyomorpha halys. Next base: position 814,962 of record NW_027111091.1, on the reverse strand, counting down.
GTAGATAATTTTCTTTTCACTTATTTATACATAATTTAACCTTTACCTTTTTGTACCTTATTATCTTACTATGTCAAAATGTTCTTAGTTGATATTGAATCTTTTTAGCCCTGATGAAGCTCAACAAAGTGGGGCCAAACATCTGAAAATAAATAGTTAACTATTTTTGTTCTTTTTTTACTGCTACCATTTTCTCCATAATTTGAAATTATACAGTCAAGTAGTAATATAATCTTTGAGTTAAATGTTTTTTGAAGTATTTAGGACATAGGAGATTCTTATTAGAAATTCTCATTAATTTAGCTCCCCATCCTTTTTACTGTCTTATATATTTTGTTTATATATTTTATTGCTAATACATATATATACATGAAATGTATTATATATACTTTACTGAGTCTTCTCCCTTTGATTACCTTGTGGGATTATGAGGTGTTGATATCAGTTCAGCTAAGGTAGTATAATCTAGCCATGGAATTAATTGCCTGTTGTATCATCATTATGTGCCGAGATATAAAGAACACAAAAATACATCTTTTCTGAGAATGAACCATATATTCCATTACAAAATTCAAAATTTGACTGAGTGCTATACCTTTCTTTAATTTTTATTCGATCCTACATGGCTTTTACATTTCAGGCATTGACTTATTAAGATATTAAATAAATTTATGAGATATACTTTTATATTCCTCCATAGAGGTTCCATCATTCAATCTCAGAAGAGTACTTATGAAGCTGAAAATGTCATTACACAACTTACTCTGTTAGGTTTAAATCAAACCCTACACACTGGACCCTCTTTTGTGAAAGAGTACAAATTAATACTGTTAGTCTTGTAGTTTGTACTTGGTATAATTTACAGACTTGTATAAAGTAATTTTTAATTGCTACAATATCAGAGTTTCAAGCATCCCCATCTTGAAACAAACAGTAAAATAGCTTGTACTTTGAAGTTAGTATACTTGTATTTATGGACTAATACTATTAGCATTCATTATTAAACAGGGCCATGATTATTCAGTACAATATCATTAGTAGTAGGGTATAAAGGCCGGTTCTGGACTAGTAGGAGGATTGTTTTTGGACTTTGGACCCTAGCCTCGACCCTACCTTAACCACTCACGTGTCCTTGGACTATGGACCCTAACCTCGAACCATCCTTAACCACTCACGTGTCCTTGGACCCTAGCCTCGAACCATCCTTAACCACTCACGTGTCCTTGGACCCTAGCCTCGAACCATCCTTAACCACTGGTCCCATGACCTTGGACTTTGGACCCTGGCATCGAGCCTACCTTAACTACTGGTCACGTGACCTATGGGGCGGAGGAGGTTTGAATTTAAATTTTTACTTCGACCTACCCTTAACCACTCACGTGGACGGTCACGTGATCATTAGGCAGCCAATCAGAGGCTAATTTTGGTCACGTGACCCCCTGGCGGGGGATTTAAATTCAAATTTAGTTCAACATAACCACTAATATGATCATTAGGTCACACCCTCTTATAACTCACGTGACCTTCACCAGGGGCTGAGTGTGCACGGACGTCATTTTATTTTTATTTTGTTTACCCCACCACCCATCGAAGGGGTAGGTAACCACTTCTTATATTATAACCTCCGTACGCCATTTTGGTTTTTCTTGCAACTTGAGAGATTGAGGGTTTTAGAAGTGCCATAGTGTGCACGGCCGCCATTTTGCTTTTATACTGTTTGAGACACTTACGGGTTTGGTGGAGCCTGGAGTGTGCCCAACCGCACAACAATACTCTATATACTCATATACAATACTCTAAAAACATGCTGAAATGAATTCCAGGTATTTGCAAAGTCTTGCAACTTTTTTTGGTATCAGTGTTTAAGACACAGTATTTTAAAATATAATAGTTGACTGTAAGATAATTATAAGAAAAAGATGAAACTTTTTCTCTTTGTATAAACAACCTTTTATTGTTTTAATGCAATATGCTGTTCAAATTAGATTAATCCCCATATTTTAATGTTTTTTGTCTTTTAGAACAATTTTCAATTCAAATATAATTTATTTCCTACCTTGTTCTTGAACTTGTCAAAGTAATAATGATGAATTGTCCAAAAGCTCATATTCATTAATCATAAAAGCCAAACAAACTGTCATTATTTCAAATATGAGTTATGAAGAGTTGGATGTTTACAAAAAATATTCTGAAAAAATTTATTGAGAATCGCATATACAAAATTGTTATAATTATTTTTTTATAAGATATGAACTAGCATCTGTAAAAACTGCTAATTGTTGTTATATCAACATAATTATTATTTTAGGAAAAAGGAAGGATGATATAAATAAGAAAAAGATTATCCAAGATACAGATCTTTATTAGGATCAGTACAAATTGGACATTACATTGTTTTGTTTTTTAAAAAAAAGAGAAACAATGATGAATGAAGCCGACAGGGTCATTTGAGAGCATGGATGATTGTTGCAACCATTTCAACCATTACATCCCGTTGAAGAGGCAGGAATTCGAGCTCCCGTTATATTTTCATTTATATATATACTAATTCATCTTCATTTTCAATCAAGAAAAAAAAATTCTGTTTCACTAATAACTAAACATTAAACCTATCAAATATATTATGTCCTCTGATGGTTTTTTTATTCAATAAAACCCAAAACACAGTTCTCAATGATTAACTTATCATTCAATTACATTCACTAATACACTAATGCATAGTTGCATCATCTTAAATGTCATGTCCTCTCTCTTGTAACTAACATTTATCACGACACTCAAAACTGCCAATCATTTAGCTTCGAAGCACTCCTTTTCTTTTTCAGGCAACATCCGATTTATTAATATTCAAATTTCGACAAAATACAAATACAGGAGTCGTAACAAGAAACAATATTGAAGAGAAAAAACAAACAGCATTTTCCTAATCAATAATGTTTCAGGGAAATTGTTTTACAAAATACATGTCATTTCCGAAAAAAATAAAACAACATATCACTTTGTACATAAATAACAATTTCATATTCACATTTCAAATTCTATTTCAAGGTAGCTCATCATAATAATGATTATTAATCGAATTACAAAGAAAAAAACTATTTAAGAGAAATAAACAAAATCTTTGGAATAGTGAAGTCTTTGCCTTTGCGGTACAACTAATTACATAACTACTTAATCTAATGAAAATAAATACTTCATTATTGTAATCATATACTCATCCCTACAAATATAATTTTGGAATTTTAATCATGGTATAGCTAATATTCAAATTTTTTATTCGACTAGCACCTTTGATTGAAGTTTAAATCATTTAACCAAACACAAATATTTTTAGGAGAATTGACTACAATACGGGGATGAGTATAGTCTGACAGATACAAGGTCATAGTACTCTAATTTAACTACAAATCCAAACACACCTTTAACCTACCTACATTATACTATTTAAATTTGAATTTGTTTAAAACTTGATTTCATAAAAAATAAATACATATTTTCAGAAAAAAATAATATCGGCTTAAAAGAAAAGAAAAAAAAAATCGCTTTGTGCACTTAGGTCAAACCCAACCCCCCCCCTCTCTTTATAATTTAAGTAACCAAACTACAATTGGATTTCTATATTGTATATAAAAATAAATATTACCATAAATATTGTTTCTATTCTTGTATTAAAAACTATGGGGAATTATTCATTTTTTTAGCATTGCGCTATTAAAGAAATAAGGCCTATCCTGAATACAACAAATCTGTGGCCACAACCACAACTCTAATTGGAGGTAGTTATTTCACAGGCGTTCGTAATTTTGTCAAAAAGCCAATGCGGAACAATGATATAGATGATTTCAATATTACTGTAAAGTATACCATAATTAAAAGAATCCAAAATTAGAGGGAGAGAAAAACATTACATCATACTAACAATAATATTGCACCTATTTCCATAAATTATTCCTATAATAACAACAGAGGTATAAAGTAAATAAATTAACATTAATTTAAAGATGATTAAATGGAAAGACTTTTTAAGAATGTATACAATTAAATTTATAAAAAAAAAAAAAAAAAAAAAAAAATTAAAAATATAAAATAAAAAGGTCACAGAAACCCTCTCACATAAAAACTCACAAGTTGTGATCGAATTATCCTACTACGCATACTCGCTACGGAATGATTTTACTAACTCCGGATTTCTGAGACATTTTATAGCTTTGACAATATAAAAAAATATATAACACTTTGAGGTGAGTTATTTTAACCTATAACACATTAGTCAAAAAAATAAATAGAGAAAAATAAGAATGAAACAAGAAATTCTATCTCCATGTTATGACCCCAAAAGTTCCCCTATCCTTCATCCTGACAAAAAACCTAACCACAGTTTGGTGAAACTTCAGTTCCAAATCCTATACGCATGATATGACAAATAAACTAAAGAAAAAAAAATAATAACAGGGTAGTTGAAATTTTTTGTATTTTATGAGAAGAGAAATAAAAAAAAATTTACATTTTGCCTCTAATTTAGACAAGGGCGTTTTCCCTGGTAAACCATTCTAATTCTAGAACGACCTATACTCTAAAAAAGTGTATACAAAATCTAAAGTTCATTTATTTCTATAATTTCCGGACACTTGGAGAAAGGTACTTTGGTTTTTTTTGTTACTTTTCTATCTTTTTCTTGCGGTCAAAGGAATATTACAAATATTGAGCTCAACATTGGCTAATGTATAATAAATTATTAAAAATATGTTTTGTTTTTAATTTATTTATATTAATGTTATCTGACATCCCTGGAACATTTCCTAAATCAAAGTTGGAATACTAGCACTTCTCAATCATTATACCTACATTATCTTGTGTCCACAAAAACGGTTCAAAAATTCCTTTTTTTTTTCTTTTTATACTTATTTAAACGTAACACATATTTATGAAAAACCTAAATCAGACTTTTTAACAGTCGTTAAATTTTTAAGCCCGAATCCATTTTATTCTTTTCTGGAGAGTACAATCCTAATTCTAGCTTATTAATTATTAAAATTATTCTAAAAATACTATAAGCTAAACTAAGCCTACAGAATTTTTACAACATTTAAAAATAGTTTTTTTTTGTTTTTTTTTTTTATTTTTAGGAATCTAACTCAGTGTGGAACCCCCTGCCCATGTGACCTTTTAGCCGTTCAAAATAGGCTTCAAATTTATATCAAAGAAAAGAGTAGATGAAAAAAAAAACCTTTTTCTCATTTTTTTTTTTTAATATATTTAAATCACGCGTAAAGAGCTACACCTACGATTCCTAAAATCTACCACAAGACAGCACAGACACTGATTTCAACCAACTTACAAAAATTATGAAGCTTCAAAATGCTTTAGAAAACACTCATTGTTACTCCATGAACAATTCCTGTTAGTAATTTGTTAGAAGAAGCATTTTGTTACTGCATATCACACCGTTCAAAGTGGAAAAGGGGGGACAAAAAAAATATATGAAAAACTCAGCAAGCGATATTATTTCGGATGCGGTAAAATTCAACAATGGCAGCAAATTAATTATGCCAAAAAAGTTTTTTTTTTCTCTCACTTTAAAGCCTAAATTTAAAACTATTCTCTACATTTTTACACTACAATCTACAGACTACATTTCAGAAAAAATTGTTTCATAAAGATTTACTTCTTTACTTAGCCTAAATATATATATTTTTTATTAACTAACCTTAAACCTAAAGGTTATGCAAGATACATAACCTTGGAGTTTTAAAAAATTATTCAATTGTATGTCTTGTCAGTTGTGTTTCCACTTACAATAACAAACAACAGTAGAAACCGAATGGCACTGTTGTCAATTGATCTTCTACGAAAGCTTTAAGTTTTTTCAAATGCTCCAAAAAGTTTATGTATAAGTGTAAAACAGCTGATTTTAATCACTATTATTTTTTTTTTTTTTTCAAAATACAAAAGTTACCAAGTAACATAAAATTTATTCATGGGCTTATTTCTTTTTGGAAGGGCTTTCAAATCATTTATTGAGCGAATGGAAAAAATAGGGCTCTGATGTACGATTGTTCAAAGCAAATTATCTACACGAATAATTGAAGAAATTATCAATATTAGGGAAGTGGCAAGCTAATATATTATCAACTTACAATGAAGGTCTTTTACATGTTTAAAAATCACATTTTTTGATACAAAAATTAACCTATTCCCTATTTGAACGTTTGTGGTTCTTTCTACAATGACCCTCGATATTAAATTCTCTCGACAAAAGAGTCTTATTCTCCTTGTAGTATATTATTTAAGCATTTAGTAACCTTTAAAGCCAGTAAAACACACACATTTGCTACACATTTTCGATAAAAACTATTGTTCATAAAAAAATAGTGGTACTTTACTTGACTTGTGTCAAGGTTAAAAGTATCAAAATAAACAGTCCTCTTTATATTTTATATATCTATATATATAAATAGTGCTGTGATATGCCCTATGTTTGCTAATGTTTGATCTGACCAGTTCGCCTCCTTTTGATTGTACTAAAGGCCCAGAACAAAGTTCGACATCGCTATAAGAGATGACGAGGTGATTTGAGTTAAGAATTGCATACAACTCTCGTAAAAGGCCCCGATTGAACACATGCACATCGCTGGGCTGGGGGCGGACCGGGAAGAGGCTACATCAGCACACGCCTGGCACATCACAGCCTTGGTTCACCTTTAGTCAACTGCACCTCCTACTAGATTATTATTATTATTATTATTATTATTATTTGGCACTTCTTTTGGAACATTGTCTACGACAGGTAAAACCCCCTGACGTGGCACACATTTTACCTATAAAATTGTATTTTACAATATATACTTTAAGAACATCTATTGGATTAATATAGTTTTTAGTATGAGAATAAGACACAGAATTTACAAGTATATTAATAATTTATATAAACAGATGTTTTATAAATGTAAAAAAGAAGAGAACAAAATATAAAGTTAATCGAATACAGACAAAAGAAGAAAACCAAACAACAAGTTGGAAGACTGACGAACTATGATTCATCGAGGTTTTTTTTTTTTTTACTTTTAAATAATTGCTAGTCTGGTTAATTTTCCATAATAAAAAATGCTCTAAACTGTTAAAAGCTTTAGACATTTCTAAGAAACACATTTAACACATACGTATTTACAACAGCACACCCTCCCTCGTGTATTGTATTTTTTTAATATGCTGATAATTTTCGAACAGAACCAAATACATACATATATATATATAAATATATACAAATATATTGTTATTTTTTTCTTTTGGTATGAGAATAAAACATTTACAATATAATAAGTACAAAAGTTTTTTTTGTGAATTCGAGTGAAAAAATTAATGATTTTTCTCTATTTATAAAATGTAATCCTAGCACGACAATTTCACACATATATTGAAGACAAATTATTAAAGCTGGACCAGAATAGCTAGCTATAATATTTTCTACAACATGAAAGATATGAATCATTTTTAAATGGAATTTTAAATACACATATTACAAGGCTTAAGATAATTTTTATAATATAATACACAAATAGGAAGGTGCAGTCAACGTTTATTTGTCATGTATAACAAGTGTTAACAACGAAACAATTACTTTCTTTTTTTAATATTAATATCTACAATGCAACGAGACTAGCCAAATGGTCTCTTACCCATTTAAAAGGAATGAAAAATACACTGACTACTTTCTACAAAGATATGAATTTTTCCAATTGTATAAACAGCTCAGCGTACTTTTTAAAAATTATTTATATATAAATATTAAAAATTTTCAAATATCAACAACCAAATAAATAATAACAAATTTTCACTCCACTTATATCTTAAGAAATTCAAATAAATGTTTGAGGGCTAAGGTTCTTAGAAATTTACAACAATTAGCCTTGGGAATACTGCAAAAGGTCATTTTTTTTCCAACTGTAAAGAAGAGAATTTGAATCAAATTTCGTACACTTGTTATTTTGTGTATTTCACACCTTTTTTAAAATTTTTTTTTTCAAAATGACGAGAAACTGTAATAGAAGTCAGCTCTCGTAAAACTCTCTTGTAGAATAAATATATTAAACTGTACACTACACATCACAATGCATGTAAGTTTTTTTTAAATATCATTTCTTTTATGTTACGTCCACTATTACTGCTGTAAATTTCGCATCTGAAAGATTAATTCAAAAATACAAACAATATGAAAAACTATTTTCATTAACTATTTTTACTCTTAAATATAAATTCCTTCCTCAAATCACTTACAACAAACATAACACAAATAAAATCTACACAATAATTGATTATGAAAAAATAATTTAACAATTCAAATTGAGCCAATTGATTTATCTTTTTCTTTCATTAAATAAATGTTCATGGCATCTACTTTATGGCTCACTTTTAATATACCGTACCAGAAGAATAATTCAAATATCGACTAATAACCTAATCGAAACCTCATTCGAAATTTAAAAAAAAAGAAAAAAAAATATATTAAAAATATTTAGTTAAGAATGAGAAACATTGAGCCTCAATTAATATTCGTTGTTACCTTTACAAATCTACCAATGGAATTTCTCCATTGGTAGCTAGTCAATGGTAACAATTCTTGAAATGCCAACCCAGGTGTGATTCGCAGGTTAGTATTCTCATCATCTGTGGGCCACGTGTGCAGCCAAATTAAATATATAGTTTCTTTCTTTTTTTTTTCTGTTTTCTTTTTTTTTTTTTGTGATTTTTTTTACATTTTGGTTTTTTTTTTCTTCTCTCTGTATGTTGCCACCACTGTATTAGAAATTGATATAAGGTAACGTTTTGGAGGCTATGATTGATGACTGGAGCCTACCCTACTTCTGTGGCTGTGGCTGGTATTGGTAGGTGTCATCAGGTGAAGCAGTGTTCGAGTTATGTTCATTCTCTGGTATCGGCATAGTGTGAATTATTGAAGGAGCGTGTCCGTAATATGAATATGGAGTAGCTGGTGCTGCGATGTACTGTAATTACAAAAGAACAAAATAATTATAGGTTAAAAAAAAATAATTCAACAATAAAATAAAATTCAATGAATTTACATAGCATACAATTGAAGACCACAAAGGAAAAACAAGATAACTTGATTTTTTTTTTTTTTTTTCCATAAATGAATAACAGATCTTTAAATGGCAGACACAATGGCAAAGTCAAAACAGAAGAAAAACAGCTCAAATTTTTTTTTTTAACTATTTACTTAAAGTGCACATCATAGACATTTCCGAGGTAAAATTCATTCTCCTCAGCATTTAGGAAAATGTGAGATATTTTCTTCCTGAACTCTTCAAATTATAAATTAATTTTCAAATTAATAAACTTGATTAAAAAAATAGAATAAAGATAATACTTTTAAGGATATAATAAAAAAAAATTCAATTAATTAATAAAAGTACTCTTTAGACTGCTTTCCTTCCAAAAAAAAAAATGTTAACACTAGCAAATAAAAATGATGAATCAAATTTAATCTTAAACTGTATACTTCAGGTTTCAAATAAAGCTTATAATGTCTTGTTTTCAAAACAGTGCATCATTTTTTAAATTCAGTTTGGAAGGTGCAGTTTAGATTCATGATGTTGTATTATAAAGAAATTGAGAAAAAGACTGATATTAAGAGATTTAGTTTTCAAGGATTTAAAAATTTTGATTTTCACACTGGTTAACATCTTTAAGTTTTTGGGATCGCTGACTGCAAAGTCATATTAAAGAAATTTAAATGGTACATTTTGAATTATTTAAATTAATATCCTTAACGATAATAAAATCTTTTAATCTACACATTTATTTTTATTGAGTCCCATATTGTAGTGAATTAATAATAATCTCTGATAATGATACTTTAAAGTGAGACCTACCTTCCGTTTAATTAATTCCTCAATCTTACATTAAATATAATACTGACATAATGCGTAGATAGGAGTCGTGCTCAGGAATTATTTAAAATTTAATATGTAAACTTATTTATTGAAACCAATTGGAATACAACAATCACAAATATTTTGAATTTGATCTATAAATAAAAGAATAATGCACTATTATTTGGAGAGAAAGAAAAAACATTGCACCGGATGAAATTAAATTTTCTCATAAATTCTAAATTAAAGAAGTACTCTCTTTTAGTACCTAGTACTAGTAGTTCAAATAGCATTGGCCATATTATTTGTAAAAAGTACTAATGACAGTATATTATAATCTATACGATCGTAAAGTAAGAAGCCATCAAATATGCAATGATATATTCAAGTTTACACTTCTTGCAAATACTATGAACTATAATATATTATTGTATAGTAAAAGATAATTCTAAAGTGCACTCACAGGAGGCGCTGGGCTGATCTGGAGTGTATTCATGTGAGCAGACAGTTGCCTGATAACTGGCGCATACTGGACTGTGTTCGGATCAGCACCTTGCATCATCTGTGTAACACACATGTTGATATTATCATCATATAACATTTAGTTTCAGCAATTATTTAAAAAAATATAGTGAATACATTTGAGAACTCTCATTAATATAAATTACAAAACCATATGACTTATTTTCAATAAAATTATAAGGGCCATTCTCATGGAAATGGATATTTTTGAGTTCAAGTTTTCTAAAATGTAAAAATACTCCAATCGAGTTGAAAAAAATGATAGATGCTCTCTTGAACTTTTTAATTGCAATGCATTGTCCAACCAAACAATAGCTATTTTATTATTGTGAGAAAACAACCACAAAAATTTGAGAAAAAAAAGCACAGGAAAAATTTTCCCAGCTCTAAAATCATCAATTAGACACAAACAAATGGTCTGGACATCACTTCTGCAACTTTTTGTGAGGATGACCCGTATAAGACTGAAGTGATGTCTAAGTTGAAGTTCAACAGAAACTTGAGCAAATTACAGAGGATTACCAGGAAGGAGAGGAGGTAGTTGTCCTGAGGATATGTTGCCTCTAGGATTGGATTGTTTGCGCTCCTAGAGTAACATCTACTCAAATAAACAATACTAGCCTCACACTTGGACAAATTTTATGGATATGATGGGACAGGGAAGATAAATTAAGATTCATCAGCTAGAAATGAAGATCCTTACATGAATACAAGCAGAACTTGTCACTGAAATTCAATGAAGATATTGTGTGGAATATTTTGGGTTTAAAGGAGGTGAAAACAAGGGCTCTGGCATAAGACAGCAGACAGCAGATCGATATAAAATGATACATTCTCATAATAACATTGAGAGAATCTATATCATCATGAATCATCTTTGCAAACATAAATCTCCCTATAGAACATATGGCTATAGAGTTTCTGTGCCTATAGAAGACAGTTCATTAAGAGATAATGAATAATTCTACGAAGATCACCAGAAAGTAAAAAATGATACTTATGATATGAAAAAATTATTTGTGGAGATATGAATGCAAGAACTGAGATAGATCACAATCTAGCCTACAGAGTGGTGGGTAAATGGAGAAGAACAATTATGTTAAAAATGATGGAAAAAATTAATTGAGTCCTAAAGAAATTAAATCTTCTGATCATAAATTTTATTTTTAACCATAAAAAGATCCAAAAAGTAATCTTCCAAGCACCTGGAAAATAATGAGAAGATAGTTGACTGTCGATAATATATATGAGGAGGAGATGGTTGGAGGTGCAGTTACGAGAATAATAGAAATAAGTTTAAAACCTTACTTATTAGTGCCAATGTTAATTTATTACTAACTTTATTTTTAATTATTTTCATTCTGTAAAAATATTAATTTTAATCATTCTATATATACTTTATTCACTGGCTGTTATCTAGTTCTTTGCTCTTAGCCCTGATGAAGGCTAGAAATTATGGGTGAAACATTGGCACTAATAAATAATTTTTTTAAACTTACTTTTGAGTTATTCTCTAACAGCACCCCCCAAACCATTTTCTCCTAATTAAAACCATTTAATCTTCCGATAGACCTATGATTTACTTTTCACTAGGATCCTTACAAGTAGCAAGTACAAACCCATAGCTGATGAAACAAAACACAGAAAAGGAATAAAGTCTCCAAATATCTCTGAATCTATCACCTACTTTAACATTGGAAGCACTATTTTACTAAACCATATACAAAAAATAAAATAAAATAACTCAACCAATTAATTACAAATAAATAAAGATTAGAATATTCATAGATATGAATCATGTTTAATATGATCATAATGACTAATTATAATTAATTAATTTCTAATAGATATTCAATAACTAATACCTATTTATTATAAAATAAAAAATAAAATTGCACTTTATACATACTTCAACGCCAGACATGTGGGGAGTAGGCTGCATGACAGTGTACTGCGCGGGTAGCATGCTGTGAGCCCAGGACGTTGGGAGGGGATAGCTCGACACCTGAGCTTGGTAACTGCCGTAACCAGTCAGCGTAGCGGGCAGCATGTGTTGAGCTGCCACTCCATTCTGGCTCGCTCCGTCATAGCCCATCTGCCCACTCTGTAATAAGAAAACAAAACACCAAATAATCAGATTGTATTGCCTAGATTAATGAAATAAAATTAATAAAAAAACTGACTATAAAGTCTATCTGGAATGGCTGCTTGCTTCTGTGGTACTGTAATGGAGAATAAAGAGAAACAGTCTCAGATTTCATTTTACTTGTAACATTTATAGAATAGTCAGGGAAAATGGGCTCAGAAACCCTACAATGGACAAGACAAACTCAGTCAGCTACGATATTTTCAATACTATGATTGGGTAGATAAAAGGTGAAACTTCACATCTTCGCATCACAAGTCGGAGTACTTGCCAGTACAGTTATATAGAGCTGAAAGTTAGATATTAACAAACGAAACAGGATAGTAGAGTGATGAGCTGCAGAAATAAGGTTCCTCAGAAAGATTGAAGCGAGAGGGACATAAAGAGACTGCATTGGTAATGAGAGTATCAGGGAGGAACAAGGAGTTCTATCGATGAAGGTCCTAGTGGCTCGCCAGCTGCAGTGGTTCAGCCCTGTCGTTAGAATGGAGGATTACTGAGACCTAATAAAAACCATGGACTAAGTCCCTGATGGTAGAAGATCTCAAGGCAGACCAATGTCGTACGATACATCAGCCATTTATGCTAGAGAAAAGGTAAAAATATCCGTCAAGCCAGGAACATGGCAAGAAATTTTAGACCTGGCTGGATACTCCATCACTCTAATAAGCCACCAAAAGGAGGCACAAAAGAGGAAGATATCAATGTTTAGAATTAGCATGCACCTAGCATCTTTGGTAATGAATCCCTCCACTATTTCAGGAAAAAAAAAATTTTAAGTTCTCTCCCAAGCAAGAAAATATATGTTATTTAGCTTCATAAAAGAAAAAAAATCAAATAAAAATACTATAACTAAATAACTATATAATTAAAGTAAGACTTTAAGATTCAGACTTACATCAGTTCCTTCTCGCCACATTCTTGCATCATTTCTGTATAAATTACGTTTTTTCTGTCCGCCATCAGCGAATTTGACCAGTAAAGCATCTTTGCACCCAGGAAGAGGCTTTCCATTGAATGCTTGAATAATCTGTTCACATTTGTCCTTAGACTCCATCCTGAAAAACATTTATTTTATTTTTTGTATTTGCCTTATATCAACTTTAATATTAACCAAATATAGTGTAGAATCACACTGATAAAATATAATTTCCAAGGATATGTTAAGGAACATAAAAACAGGTGGTTTCAACAAAAATTACAAAAGAGACAAATTCAATCATGAAGGGAATATTGAACCACATATAGTTGAATAACCATTGATTTTAATACAGAAGGTCTTTGAAAAATAATGAACTGAATTTGAAGCTATATTTTGTAGGATGCAAGTGGAATGAGCTGCATCACATAACATACAGTATATTTCAAGTTTTACATAGTATTCGGCAGAGTAATATGTTATAGTACCAGTTCTCAAGTTCCAAAGGAAAACTAACTCTTCCAGCTTTCCAGGAAGAACATTTTTGAATGAAACTATACCTCAATGGTAAATTGGTTAGGCTGAGGATCAAGATCTCTTAGCATGGCCTCCAAGATCCACAGACCTCACTCCTTGTGACTTCCTCTAGAGATACATCAAGGACAATATTGTTTAAGTTCCACTACTACCCACTTTTTTTTTTCATTGGCACGTCAGACCATGGAGGTACTCTTGGTATTACTCATGGAGGTATTTCTTAAGTACATCGCGCGTTTCCTGAAGTGGTTTTCATAGGGTGGGTCCGTCACTCCGCCTATTTTTTGTGAGGGCCACCCATTTGTGACCTCACAAATGCCTGGGGGAGATTTTGAATGAGTATTGCTTAATTTTATGCTTGAAAAAATCCTGGGTAGGGCCGGGCTAAAACTCGCAATCTAAGGGTTGGCAGATAGGCGCGTTACCCACGCTGCTACCGTCACTCCCACAACACTAGGGATTATGACAGGCAACAACATGCTTATGTGGGCTCTGCAGTGGGCTGTGGTCTGTGCTACAGGTGGTCATATTTAAAATTTGAATAAAAAGAAACAATTTTTATTTTGAAATAATTTTTAAATGAAATGTAGCTAAATAAAATTGGTAATAATAAAAGATCCTTTAAGATGAGCTTACATCTTACATAATTTCACTTATCTTGTAATAAAACCTTTATCAAATTATGATACTATGTGATGAATATTTCATTTACTCTGGTATAACTATAACAAAAAAGAATAATCATTCTGAGGAAAACAGCAGAAGTATAAAACTCTGCATGAAATCAAATTGAAAATCGCTACAAATTATAGTTGCTACGATGTTAATTACTGTAGTCACAATTAACCATGTTTTTCATCCAAACAGAACGGTGGAAAGGGGAATAATTTTGTAAATTCTAACTTTGGACAGAATACACGAGCTAAGTAATTTTGAAATTACAAAATAAAAAGCATTTCTTACCTTTAACCTCACCTTTATTTCCTCATTAATTTTGTTTTTTCTAGTTACCATAGAACTTAAATAGTTAAACCTATATACCTGTTTAAATGTACTTCCTCTAACATCTATTTCACTGAAATTACATTCGTTTCTAATGCTAATCATATATTTTGTTTTATCCATATTGATTTCGAGACCTAGTTCCTAACTAGAGTTTATCAACAAATAAATCATAATATAAATATTTTTATTTGTAGAAAATAATTTGTTTTATTTTATTTCATTTCATTTCTATTCAAGTCAATTAATGCTTCTTTTAATTTCATTAAAGATAAAAATTGTAATTAAATTGTTCCAATATCCAAAAACTTTGAAATTGAGTGAACCTCATCTTAGAGCTGTGAATAATGATTACTTTTATAATTCTAGTATTAATATATTAAACTGTTCTTACCTAGCGAATCCAACACCTTTACTTGTTCCTGTGGTGTCTTTGAGAATCCTTGTAGAAATAACGTGTCCATACTTGAGAAGTAAATTTTCAAGGTCTGTCTCCTTATAATTTAGTGGAAGATTTGCAATATATAAATTAGTTGGATCTTGCTCCTGTTGCTGCAGGACAAAAAAAAAATAAGAAAATACCGATTAGTATCATAGAAACTGATAAATAAAACTTTCAATACCACTATATAAACCAAATACTTAATTATGGATTCATTTAGGGTATTTTAGGTTTCGTAAATAGATAATACTATTTTATTATAAACTCTTACTTTTTATTATAAATAAAAAATTAATGAAAATTTCCACTTTTTGATACTAACAACGAGAAAAGTGTTTAACTTGACTAACAAGCTGTAACTCTACACATGATCTACATTTTAACTACAGACATAGGTAAGACTATTTCTGCAGAGATTAGCTTTCTTATTTTCTACTGCTGTACTACGATAGTGTTCTTTATTTTAAGAAATGAAACTACATTTTGACCATATAAATAAAATGCATCTTTATTATAAAAGTTGACTTCTCAAAAAATACAGTATCAGCTTTGCCATATTTTTCAACAATTGAAACCATTTTTTATAACAATAATTATTAAGACAGCCTCCGTAGTATTTAGTATTTTTGGCTTCAATTCATAAACAAATTCTACCTGTCTGATCTCATACTCGTTGGTACATGAAACATTCATGTTCCCAATTTTTTAAAAATCTTTTCTAAAGCATTTTAGAGTTTAGAGTACTTAATGTGATGAGATAGGAGAAATAATCGGGTTTGATGCACCACAATATAGGACATTAAAGATGAACATATCACACAAACACATGTTGAATAGATTCCCTACTTTGGACTCCACCTTGACAAGAGACTTAATTGGAATCCCTATACTAGGCTGAAATGACAAGAAACTGCTCGTAGATTCTGATTTCTGCAACACTTACTTGACAAACTGTCTAAACTTCCCATTTACTACAAAAACTCTTATAATCAGACCTATTTGGGCATAAGGAATTGAGCTTTCGGGATCCACCAAATTATCAAATTCCTCCCGTATCCAATCCTTACAATCCAAAATCCTTGATGTTCCTTATTACATTAAAAATAAACTAATCCATAAAGACCTCAACATCCCATTCATTGCAGATTTGACCTAAAATAGATAAACCTCCTTTCAATCAAAAATACTTACCCACACAAACCCATTAGATTTTTATCTCTCATCCCTGATAATCCTCTGGGGCGTCTGAAAAGAAGATAGTCGCAGGATCTTCTAATTTAATGCAATGATTGAAGTACTACCATTGGGTGGTTCCCTACCAAGATTATCATGTGTTCTCGAACATTTACCACATTTAATTATTGTAAATTTTGTATACAGTTGTAAATTTCAATAAATAAAAAAAATTACAATGAAAAAATTTAGGGGTTTGTAAATCATTTGATCAGAAAAATCAGTAAGTACCCTTTAGCACAAAATGCTTTGTATACATTGTTTCTTCAAGTGCGTAACATACCTACATTCCCATTTCTTGGTCCCATATGGATTACAGACATTCAAAGGCACTAATTTGTTGTTATAATGTCAATGAAGGCATCATCAAAACAACATTGCACTTAAACTATACAATTAACCCTCACTAAGACGAGGAATCAGCTTATGTTACACACACACACCTATGCAATGACACAAATGTAAAACAAATAATGAAAAAAAATTTAATAATGAAAAAAAAAATCAAAGACAAAAGGGATACCTATACTTCCATTAAATAAATCAATTTTAATTTGTAAAAATTTAAAAGAGTTGAATAACAATCATACGGTTGTTTATAAACACTGTTAAATCATTATAAACTTCTTGATCCATTGGCCAATATTTCAAACTCTAGTTCATTTTCATTTAGAATTCAGATTTTAAGTAAACCACAATGCTTCCTATTCATCCCTCTATTCTCAGTCCACTGGTGTTTCTCAAGGTAGTATCCTTGGTCCCATCCTCTAGACCGTCCAACCAATCCAAACACTATCCTCACCACGTATGCCGATGACACATGTGTGCTCGCTGTTAATAATAACCCATTAATCGTATCCCAAAATCTCCAATCTCATATCACAGCCATCGAAGAATGGTGTTGTAATTGGAGGATTAAGATAAATTCCAACAAATCCCATCAAATCACCTTTACCTTCCGTCGTAAACCTACTGACTGCCCTACAGTTTCATTTAATGATGTTGCTCTTACCCCTGTCGAACAGATCCCTACCTTGGACTACATTTGGACAAACGATTAACCTGGAATCCTCACACAAGACAGGAAACTGCACGTCGATTTCGACTATTACAGCACTTACTAGACAAACGGTCTAAACTTCCAACACATTACAAAAGACTGTTCTACATGACTGTAATAAGGCCAATCTAGACATATGGAGTTGAGCTTTGGGGCTCCACTAAACCTTCGAATTCCTCTCGTATTCAATCCTTACAATCCAAAATCCTTCATAATATCCTCAATGCTCCTTACTTTGTCACAAATAAAATCATACATTAAGACCTTAATGTTCCCTATGTAACCAATCTAGCCCGAACCAGATATCAATCCTTCCATTATAATCTCTCCAACCACTCAAACCCCCTAGTTTCTAATCTTGCATCCTCTTCCATTCCTGACAATTCTCCGAGGCGCCTGAAAAGAAGATGGCCACGAGACCACCTAATGTAAAATGTCACTCGAGTGCTAACAATGGGTAGTTCTCTACACGCCTGTAACACTCCAATTTAACTTAAATCAGATTTACTAAATGTATTATAATGTACAGTTGTAAATAGCAATAAATAAATATTTAAAAAAAAAAAATAAAAAAAAAAGAATTCAGATTTTAGAATTTCCAATTTTCATATGAGAATTTCTCACTAATTCTCAGAATATTTATATATCACTGTTCTAAAAAAATTTTTGTATTTGGAGTCCTCTCAATTTCATGGTAAAAAACTAAAATAAAAGTATGTGGAAATGGTCTTGAAAATGGAAAAGAACCTGAAAAAGTAGAAGTTTATAATTAATGCAGGCAAAACTCTTAATAGAAGATAAAACACTAAAAACATGAGGCGTCTTAATTTTTACTTTAATTAGTAAATTAAATTAAAATTTTAAAAGTACTTAATCTTTCCTTATTTAATATGTACTGATATCAAAGCTTTTTCTGTATTTTACCAAAGTTTAAATAAACATATATTTAACATCAATGAGCAAACATCAACATAACACTGAAACCATTATAAGTTTCCATCACTTGTAAATGATTAACCAATAAAGTACAATATTTGGATTTTTTTTTCAAATATAGAGACCATTTATGTCCATAATTTTAAAGACTAATCGGCCGAATAATTTTTTTTTTTTGTTTTAAAGACAAATTCGAAACTGATAAAACTGATTTATAGTGTTAGTAAATGAAAAGAAAGTTAGTTATTTTATGGATTCCTCCACCAGTGACAATAGTAAACTATCCAAACAATTATTTAGTCATGCTCCATAGCAGTAAAGCTAAGACGTAAAAATGCTAATCATCAATTTACAGCGGCAAAAAGCTTAGCTGGGGTATAAACATTTGGGGACAACACTCATATAAAATTGAGACAAAGCTAAACTATTATAATATATATACATAAAAATTATTTAAATAGTACAATTAAACTACATGATATGAAAATAAATAATAATAAAAAAAAAGAAAAACGGAACAAACACTATGAAAAATGTTAATGTTTTCTAAATTAGGAAGAGCGAACTCTGAACACACAGAAACTTGTTACGGTTTTTTTAATTAAGAAAATAGAAAAAACAAAAAGGATTAGCGTATTGCTCGAGTCAAGTTTATAGCCAATATATGCAATCTCTAAGCTGCTCCGAAAATAAACAAAATTTATACTTATCAGCGGTAGATTTGTTAAATAATAATTGTAGGTAATAATTATAGAATACTGAGATATAAAATACGTTGCCAGTAATGTATGAATAAAAAGCCTTTACTGTTTTTAACATGTTATCAAACTCCAATGAATCGAGCACTGAAACATTAAAGCTCAAAGGTAAGTAGACAAGTGATAGAGAAAAGGGTCATTTAATTATCTACATTAATTAATAATTAGTAATCTACGGCTACTATATTGATATTGTAGATTGTTCGCATCGGCACTGCAAAGATTTTAATTTCCTTCATCCAAATTTCAGGGCAGAAAAAAACAACTAAAATAAACAAAAAATGCCGTTTGAAACAGAATGTTTTAATATATTTCAAGCCAAACAGATATGCATTTTGCACAAAATTCATCAATTTTTTAACTAAAAATATGCCATAACAAAAACCTTTAAGGCATAAAAAAAAAAAAAGATATTAGATATTATAAAAAACAATAGATTCAAATCCTGATAATCAAAACAACTATTAACAAATTTATTTAATATTTCTCCCGAGTTACTCTGCAATAAACTAATTACTGATTAACAATATTTGAGACTAAAAAATTCCCACTTAAGCCATTATATACAACAAATTCTTGAAGACTGGAGTTCCAAGAGAATGACATTAATAATATAAAGATAAAAATATTAGAAATAAATGAAACTGTAGTTAGCCTAGACAGTTTAAATGATAGATACAATGATTTCATTATTATTTATACAATAGAATATAAATTAATAAAATGCCAAGAATGCACAAAGTTAACTAAACCAAAACAAAATAACTGACTTTGTAACTTATATTATTAACAGCTTAAAGACCATTTGTACGCTTTAATTTCTTCAAGTATCTAAAGATTTTTTTTTTTTAATTGATCTATCAAATTTAATTTCATTATATATAAGTATACATATCACCCATATATTAAATTTTGTATGACATTTCAAATCTTATGTTTTAAGAACCATTCTCCACGTTTGATGCTATTTCAGTTAAAGAGCATTTTAAAAATGACATTTTATTTTTGTTATTATCCTCCCTGAGATCAAAAATTTTCTTCTCACTGAGAGGTTTAAATTATTAATTGTCACTTAATTATAAAATGCATAATGCTTGTTTTGTCACTCCCTAGCTCTGTCAAAAAGCTGAGGCTCAAGCTTTACAAGTCAACGGAACCAGTTTCTTTTGCAGTAAACCTAAAAAAAAAAAAAAAAAATGGCTGCTTTCTTTTCAGCATTCTTCGAAATATTGGCATAATACATAATTTGAATTTTAGATAGAACACATCAATCACCACAATACTTTTTGCCTCTTTTATACAGTTTTCGGTCACTCCCCCATTTTTGAAATATCCACCATTATACGCTAACAAAGGAAGATTTCGTCCTCAAGGTGATCAGGACACACTACTAGAAAAATGCAAAAAACATTTGATCTTCCTTAGTTCATTTTTTAACCTCTTCAGGATGTGAAAGAAAATGAATAGTGTGGGAGTATTTTTAATGGTTGTCACTGGTGCTCAACAAAATCAATAGAAATAGGAATTAGGTTTTGTATAGAATGCAGTTTTGTTACATTTCAGAACCTCTATACATATGTCCTTATCTTAATTATTTTGTGAAGGTTCTCTTGAGTTCATTTGTCCTCCCTAGACTCAATGGAGAGACAAAATATTTAATTTCCTTTCAAAATTCACTTTGAGGATCCCCATAGCTTAGACAAGTCCAATTCTTAACTGTTTTATGTTCAAAACCAAGACTGATGAATGTGAAATCAATAGAGGAGACAATATTAAACTTCTTCCATACCCTAAGTGGTATTTTTTATTTTTTGTTAAAAAAGTGAAGAATGATTTTTCATTTCACACCTGTATTGTAGCGAAAGAGCAGTAATGTAACAAATTGCTACTTACCAGTTTGCTATTTTTCTTTTTTATTGTTTTTCTTGAAGTCATGATAGTGTTTTCCCATTTAAGTCAGTTCATCGATATCGAATAAAATAGTAACAAAAGCTTCTGTTTGTTCCTTTAGATCTTGATTAAATATACAACGATTGTTTATATAGCAAGTTAAAAATAACATTTTTTTATCATGTTTGATATTAAGTTCTGAATTGGGTCCCATTACTGTAATAGATGTGACTATATTGACAAATTTAAAAAGTTTCAAATATTTTTAAGCGGGACGAGTTTTTTGTAGTTTCATATTTTTATGTTGATTATCATGTATGATAAAACATTTAGAATGGCTATTTCTAGATAATTATTCACTTATTAAAATTAATACAGTAATGAGGAGTTCTATTTTGGCTTATCATACCTTGGTCGATAAGTGAGGCTCAATAAAATTAAAACAATTAGAATTACTGTTAAATTATGGTAGCCTGGGTAAATGGAAACACCTAAAAACATAATATTGAAATGTTTGATAATTTAGGGTTTCACTATGTACTTAATTTATAATTATTATTTTGAATTAATTGAAGTCATAATTTCTGTAATTCGGGTATTGGTACGGTTTCCTCTATAATAAGCAATGGTGTCTTCGAAGTGCCACATATGCAAAGCATTTTATCGGATGTTTGCTAACCTCTAGGACACCCCACAATAATTATCCATAATTACATGACAAGCCAATGTTTTATACCAATTAACATGCTTGTGTGTTCGATAGTATATTACATCAAAAATATTAATTAATCATGCCTATTAAACTTCAGATTAGTAAGTAAATTTTACAATGGCTTATTCTAAGCTTTTATTATTAATTATATGTTTTACAAAAACAAATATACAATAACCATAGAAGTACTGAATAATAAAGCAGTAGACAACACAATAAAGAAACATAAATTATTTTAAAGAACCCTCAAAAAACTTGTTATGACATAAAAACATGATTACAATTCAATTATTTTTTGTAAAAATCCCAAGCAGAATGATATCTTTACCGTTTTGTGCAAAAGCGCATATTTGTAAAGCATAATAATCTTTGCAAGTGCCGATCCCAACAATATGTATGTGCGTGTCATTTTGTGTATACTGTGGCAGGGGTTGATGTGAATGTGTCTAGATCATAACTTTCATCATTGTGCCATATTACGAACATACCGGAAAACAGTAATAAAATAAAACAAAACCGAACAAAGTAGAAGATGGGTTAACAAAAAACCTAAAGTTGATAAATTAATTAAATACAAAAAATTTATTACAAAGCATATGTGTTAAATAAGATCAGTTTGCCTTAACATATAATAAAGCTCACGATAAGGTATTTTTAGGAAAACTCCCACAAATTTAGAAAAAAATAGTACAAAAATGGTTAATACAACATGTAATCTATTAATGTGTTTATCCAGTAATTTTCTCAGGGTTATTCGTTTAAGCTTTTAGATAAGAAAACTAAGAAAAATAAGTGGTTAATAGTTTTTAAAATCTGTCCTTCATATAGTGTAAGAGTGAGTTTTCCTAATTTATTATGTAGAATTAGATCATTTCTTTGTTTTAAAAATGAACAAACTTTATGCTTAATTGTGAAATCTTTAGACTGTAATGTGGTACTATTGTTAAATAATGTTAATTTTATTCAATTAGAATAGAAATTACAAATTAAGATTTTAAATTTTTTACAAAAAATTGTGGCTGAAAAATTCAATAAAAAAATTAATAGATGAATGGAATATGGTCCGGGTGCGGTAAAAAAAAACTCAAATAGTAGATGATTATACTATTTTAAAACTAAAATAGTGTAATCATCTACTATTTGAGTTTTTTTTTTACCGCACCCGGACCATATTCCATTCATCTATACACACAGTCAATCAATAATCTTCCAGTATTCCAAAAGTTAATAGAATTTTGTTTACAAAATACTTAAGACACTTTTTTTTTTTTATTGTAAATGATTTATTGAATTGAGATAGATAAATTGTTTTTACATTGAATAATTCAATGTGCTGCTTGGAATGGTGGGAGGAACTGGTTCAGCAAGTGGGCCTAGTGCTTTTTTTATCTAGAAGGCACCTCGCCTTAACGTGCTTGGGCCATCAAGGCCTAGCAAATAGTACTAACAAAAGTATTTTTTTAAATATATCATACATACATTATAATTAATAAATTATACAGTATGCTACTAGTAATGCCATACAACTTAAAAATTGTTTTCATCCTGATTTTATAGACAAAGCAATTAGAGAAAAATGGGAAGTTCAAGAAAAGAAATAGCTTTTTCATTGAAACTAAATAATAAATATAAAAATATTCAGTATTGTTTTTTTTTCATTCTGGCATTTTTATTTGACTGACACAACCATGGCCCAAAAAATTTTGCAGGAACGCAAATTTACTGAATACTAATTTTTAATGAAATAAACAATAATTTTTTTGAATGACAATTACTATCTTTATTGGGTGATAAATGCAAATAGTAACATGGCAAAAACGATGATACTGTGTAATGTTTGTGCTGAGTGGTAGTCAGTGTTGGTTAATAAGTGATACTCAAGGTAGATAGATAGATAGAGAAGTACTTGCATGCAACAAACGTACAGTGGTCGGGCTACGGAGCAGTGTGATACCCACTTTGGCCATCTGTGCTTGTACCCCCTTCGCCTGGAGGGCTTTCACCGCAGCTTCGGCACAATCTCCACTCTCAAAGTCAACAAACCCATAACCTGAAACAGTACAACCTCTCCTTCTCACTAACTTGCTCTCTCTTACCTTCACTCATCATTAATAAATAAAATAAAAATAATAAATAAACATACTTATCTCTCTTCAAGACAACAAAAAAAAAAAAAAAAAAAATCCGTTTATTAAAACATCATATTCTGCATTGTTTCTAAATATGAATCATAACAACGGACAGTTTCTTCCATTTCATTATTAAAATTATTTATTATATTATTATGAACAAATACAAATTTTAAAAGTTCAGAAAATAAACACAATTTGATTAAAACTGTTTTGGATATAATAAAGAAAAATAAATTATTGCTAAAATGATTGAGATCATTATAAAAAATCTACAAGCTAAGTATAATATAAAAAGAGAGATAAATACATTAATTAAAATAAATAAATAAATAAAAATAACAGTCCACACTGTTGGCATAATTTGTATATCTGAATGTTTTGAAACTTATAATCAAGTTAATAACAGGAATCTAACAAATAATAATTAAAAAAAAGCAAGTTATAATCATCAATATTGTAATTTCATAAGATCATAAATAAAATATTTACATCATATATATAAAATAAATATTAATTTCACATTAATTACAGAAAATTACTGTGACATAGATGGTTTGTAATAGAGTAGTTCAGTTCTTAGGAGCTGTGTTTCAGAGGATTATTTTAACTCTCAACCATAGAATCATAATTAGTATAATTAACCAAAAAACATTTATAGTTATTAGTTGTGGTTTCTAATCAACTAATAATTAATTCTCCAATTTGAAGGAAATAACAGTGGTCATATAAAGAAAATCGGGAAATAAAAGTTAATAACGAGCCTAGATATGGAATTAAAAGGAACTAACCAACGTTTTATTTATGGTAGTATTTTATAAGCTACAGCGATAATTTTTTTGCTTCTCAATGAGATTTACCAATGATGATATAGAGGCACACTGTGCCTTGGGTTTATATTGCGAAATGAAAACTAACAAAATTATCAACACAGTTATTGAAACACAATTTCGAAAATATGTATGTTGGTTGGACCACATATGTGTCTTGCCAGAAAACAAATACAATTAGTTTTGTTATAGTATAAAACATAAGTTTCTTGTGAAAAAAAAGTCTTTAAATTATTAGTTTTTTTTAAATTTATAATTAAAGACCAAAAACTGTAAAATTTAGAAGGATTTTAATAAAAATTTACTTTCTTGAATTTATGACATGAATTTTGTAGATATACTTAAACAATTAAGTTATATAACAGTATCATAGATAAAATTTAAAAAAAAAAAAAAAAAAAAAGAGGAAAAATTCCAATAATTTAAGAAAGATAGTTTAATTTCTATGATTTTTTTGCTTCCTATATTAATGAAAAATCTTATGTAAAATTGCCATAGAACTGAAAACTAAATAATGAATTAACCGTAATTATTTGATGATTTAGTAATTTTGACAAAACCCTCTGTATAGTAAAATATAAATTGATTATAAATTACTACAATGATTTTATAACATGTCCCTTGATTAATTTCATACAATTAAATAAATTATCTATTTTCATTCATTAAGAACAGAAAAATGTAAGATATTTTCCAACAAACAGCTTTTAAGAATTGAGTATTAAAGAATTATTTAAGATTAGGAAATGTGATTCCTCTTTCAGCCAGGCACACTGGTAAAGTAAGATAGACGATTCTTGCTCTCCAGACAAACACCCTTGTGAAGTTCATCGCTCACACCAGAGTTTGCCGTTCACAATACAAACTTAGCTAGCTAACAAAAAAAACACATCAAAATAGTTTCGAAATCCATTCTACGTTACCTTTACATTTATTAGTATTCTTATCTAGAATAGCCTTGGTCGATATGATAGTGCCAAATCTGAAACAAAAATAATAATATTATTATCATGTAAATATATTTATTTCATTAGTTAATTCAGTTTACGAAACCCCCCTGTAGGTGTATAATTATCAACGTAATGATAGTCTTATTGGATATAAATGGGAGAAATTATGGTCATCACCGTGTTCTAATCTAATCACCTGTTTTATTCCCTGGCTAATATCAGGTACTGTAATCTTAATACATATATTATTCTAAGGATTAACGTAAGTGAATACAGATTTCAATCATCTCTTATTTAAGACATAAATATAGTACTAGGTCAGCTGTATAATTATGAGTTAAAAGGTCCAAATGTAACATGACACAGATTCACTACTAGTTGAGAAAATAAAGATTAGTCAAATGTATATTGTTGTGAAACTCAGAAAAAAGATATTAATGTTTACACCTAAGGACAGAGGTTTAACATTACCACTGTCTATACATTCCCAAGAAAATACTTATCCTGTTCAGTTAATGATAATAATAATAATAAGTTAATAACACTCACTGCGAGCACATATTGTAGAGCTCTTTATCAGTCGTTGACGGGTTGAGCCCATGGATATACAGATTGGTTTTGGACAGCTGTTGCTCCCCTCCTTGGCCGCCCATGTTGTTCGACAAGCTAGTTGACAAGGTTCCGCTCTGGGAGCCAGTATTAGAGCTCGAACTGGAGCTAGTGTTAGCCGGAGAGGATGCGGTCGGCACCCGAGGGGTTGTGAACTGCAACAAACGAGAAAAAGAAATAAATATTGGTTCGATTTAAATTTCATTTATATTATATTCTAACATAGAATTTATGCTAAAAGATGAATTCTAAAACATAAATAAAGCTTATTCCTACGATTTATATTCCCACACCACTTTGGCCTGTGACCTTGCCTTTCAAAAATTAACAATTATCTTGAGGAAAGTCTAAAAACGAAATCATACTGTTATTTTACAAGAAAGTCGTTAAAGTGTAACAAATATTCTTAAATCTCATGTCAAATAAATTATCAAAATCTGTGCATATATTTTTCTAGATATAAATACACTAATAAATAACCACTAAAATAATAAATAAACACAAAAAATGCCAATATCAATCACAATAACAATTTAACATTACTTGAAATATAATTACAAAAAGCTAAATAGTTTATATTTTTTATATATGGTTGAACCATCTTCTTAGTACAAGGAAATAAGTGGTTTCAAAACAACCACACTTATTTGAATGTTAATCTTCTAAATATCTCAAGAATCGATACAAGCAACCTATGATCAGCAGTTTTGACACTTATCTTAGGTTTGGTACAACAATTTAACACTTATCCTTAGGTTTGGTACTACAATTTAACACTTATCTTAGGTTTGGTACTACAATTTAACACTTATCTTAGGTTTGCTACTAAAATATTGTAGGGGAACTCTTGTTTGAATGTGAAAATTGAACATCAAGTTAATTTAGATAGAGATAAAAGCAAATCTACTAACATTGAGGAACAAGGGAAAATTTACAGTAT
>NW_027111091.1:757930-787407 GCF_000696795.3 Halyomorpha halys | reverse complement strand
ATATATAAATGTGTATATATATTTTAATATTGTTCTGAATGCTCATATCCGTAAAACCAGTTTATAAGTATTAGTTATATCAAATTTAATTTCTAATAAGTAAAAAAAAATAAATTAGAGAGGTGGGAGCCTTTTTATGAAATCTATAGAAATGGAACTACCACTTTTTTTTTTTTGCCAAATACTGTTTTTTATTTCATAAAGAAAGTATTTGGTTTTTTTATTGCTTGGTTGCCAAGTTAGACGTTAATTTACCTGCTACTTGAAGTTTTCTTTATCTTTTGGACTAATAATTAGGAATGTTCAATACTAAAAGTAATTAAATTAAATTCTTTGATTAAATAATTTTTTTCCTCACTACCTGAGGTAGGTAACCATTGTATTCATGCAAAAAATAAAAAAAAGTATGTTCACAGAACACAGCGTTTTAGGGAACGAATCCGGTTTCATGTGCAAGTCTGTCTGTATTCCAATCGAACCGTCAATCCGATTCCATGTTTGAGTTGATCTATATTCAATCGAATCGTCAATCCGATATTTATGAAATTTCCTGGAATTGTTCAGATTGCTACCTATCGATTTGACACCTATCATCTCGATTTTATCAGATTCCTTTAACTACTTTCTCTTTTTCTTATATCTTTTATTTATTTTTATCGGAACATCAATATTTCGAAAACGGAAAATATAAGAAAAATATTGTAGCATCATAAATAGGGTTTTTGTATGATATTATCCACCTTTAATTACTCAACAAAAGTATTATTTTTTGCAAGGATTTTTTAAAAAGAAAAAACAAAAACAATTTTAACAAATAAATCAGTTCTCGAAAGCAAAATATTTTACAGCCTCCATGAATTGATTGATATAACATAAAATTTCATCTTAATGGTGATATCTAAAAGGCGACACACTAACCGGAGAGGAGACATATTGTCCGTTTTTATCCTTTAAATTTCGATAGGAGGAAAAGCCGAAGATATATTTCGCTACTGATACCAGACACATGAAATTAAATTTAAAAACTCGTCAGAGACTAGAATTGTAGTTTATATGTTGTTCTTTCAAGAACTGGCAGAGTTCCATGCATAGTGTATGCCTGCAACACTTCGAATGGCCCCTGATTCGACGCCAAACTCCCCCCAAAGGAGAGCAAAGGGTATGGAGTTTTATTAGTCGGCATATAGTTCATCCAAAGCTTTTTCAAAGGCACTTTTAAGAGATTTCAAGAGATGGTCGATGTTAAAAAAAAATAATAATAAAAAAAGAGGAGGCCACTGATCATTTTGGTAACGCGCCAAACTGAACTCCTTTCTGAGAGGAAATTAAACGAACAACAACCAGAGAAATAAACAAAATCAATCCAAATGATCTAGTTACAGGAAATACTTTACAGATTGAAAGAATTCATTTATAAAAACAAAAATTAATACCAGCATGGAAAGGAAAAAATTACAAAATAGAATGAAGTGTGTATTTGGTCTTAAGAAGCCGAGCAACGTACCTATTATTAAAGAATACGTACTCATAGAAACTGAGACATGCTTTTATCTACTTAGTTAGTTATGTGAAAAACTCCAAATAATAGTTATATCTTATACAGTGGTATACTTAACAACAATTTACAACTTTATTGATGTGAATACAATACAAACATTATAAAACATAGCATATAGCATCTTAATAATTGAAGAGTATTCTATAAAGTCAAAATATCTTCTTATGGAAAATTTTATTGGGGACATCTCGGGTAGGTAAATCAAATGTTTATTGAAAACAAGGGGGGCACCCCCTGTCCGCCTAGTGGCACCTACACAACTTAAATTACACAACTGTTAATTTAATTGTACTACTCCTTGCTCAAATTGAAATAAGTCAAAATTCCAGACTGATGTATCACAAATAATAACAAAAGTAAAAAAATTAAGATATGAATTATTAATGCAGAAACCTTTTTCATTTGTTTTTTTTTTCCTCACAAAATGCGTTCTTCATCAGTTAAACTCAATTTTGTACGTCCCATTTTTATTATTACACCTTATATGTAAAATAAAATATTAAACAGTGATCACTTTATCTGTATCGGGCCGATCGAAACGATTAAAAATAGATATATATGATAACCAAGGGTTTCACATTTTTTAAATATTATTTTTCTTTGAACAAAACGAGAACAAAAAAAAGTTGTGTTTTAAACTCTGTGCAATATACTGAAAAGTTGAGTAAATTGTAAGTAATAATATGAACATTTTAGGACTGAGGGCCGAAACGTCGGACAAAAATAAACAAAGTAAAGAAATAAGGATAAAAATATTTCCGTGTTTTCATTTAAGTTACGTAATCTCAAACAACAAATTGGTTTTTGTTTTATTAAACGAGCAATTATTAAGCTAGAAAATATATACAAAAACACAACAATTTATAAAAATGTTAAAATTTCTAACTAGAAATTAATTATCCATTTATAAACTGAAATTCGATGATAAATGAAATTTGAACTTATACCCTCACATATAAAATATTAAGCAATCTAAATAATTTTAGAATTTCCTCAGGTAGATATTATATAGTATATTAATACAGTACACAAGTAATATTAATAAATATTTAAGAAAAACATTTAATCAAATTGAAATAATGAGTCATGAAGAATTTCACTCTTATCTCATTGTTCTTTTCTTATGCCTTTATCTAATCTCATTGGAAAAGTGCCTTATAGATAGTTAGATAAATATTTAAAATTATCTACAAAGCTATTTCCGGTTCCCTTTACATTACCATCTGCTACTGGACTTGGGTCCTATTGTCTCCGTGGTCAAATTCAATATTTACATAAATAGGCTCTGTATCGGCCCGATCGAAACGATTACAAACTTATATGTATATATATGTATATGATAAACAAGGATTTCACATTTTTTAATAATATTTTTCTTTCAACAAAACGAGAAGAAAAAAAAAGTTGTGTTTTAAACTTTGTGCAATATACTGAAATTTAAACGGTTCTTCTAAAAAAATATTTTATTTCCTTAAACAGCAGTAAAAGTAGCATAAATTTAATTTTCAAAATGAGGTGTTAATAGTTGAACCTAGATGAATATGAGAAGATGGTCGGGGGGGGGGGGGATTCGGCCAGCGGGTAAACAACAACTATTTATTTGTGCCGACGTTTCGTCTGTCACTAAATAATTATATTCACTCTAGACAGAACTTCTCCCTCTTTAAGACCTGAAATTTAGGCCGAAACGTCGGCACAAATAAATATATTTATTTGCTGACTACACCTCGACCATCTTCTCATAAAATTTCAAAATGTTCTTGGGCCTCTAGCACACATGCTCTAGCATATTACAAATATTTACTAGAGGAAACACCCAGGAAAGGTTTGTCAAAAAATAATACGAAAAAAAATTATCACATTGTCAGCTTGCATTATCTAACTACGTTTCAGATGTAAAGAATTTTAACCAGCAAAACTTACAAGTCTTATTTTTACTCAAATAAAGATTTGCCATCTTAAAAAAACAAAAAACACAAATTACTCAAGATTCCGGAACGAGTAGAGTGCATATTTTTGCTTCAAAAAGATTTGCATTCATGGGAAATTAAAAAAAAAAAAATAATAATAATAATGTCCTTAAAATCTAAAACTCACTCAAATTTTTTTTCAGGTATGATAGATACAACCATAAATCCGATGTTGATGAAATTTTAAGGCATTTTGTGAGTTGGTATAGTCAGTGCCCATATAAATTTTATAAAATCCTTCATACTACTTTCATGCACATTCGTTTCATATGCAAACGAATTTTCTTCCTATATTCCTAAATTTTAAATTGGTCCTAAATCCTAATGTGGAGACAGGTAGTGGATTATTGGAAAAAATTGCAGTGTCAATTTCATCACATTCCGTCAACTGCTCTCGCTTACGAATGAGTTAACGGATTTTTCCCCGTACACCTAAATTTCGGAAACTCATCGTCTGTCTTATTTAGCCCAAATTTGGATAAAAGCTGGGGATTACAGTAAAAAGAGTCTTATGTTAAAGACAATAACAGTGAAATTATAAAAAATATGGTAAGTATAAATGGAACTGTACTTCATATCAAATATTTCTACTCCAGTTGAGAGAGTGAGAGTGAGTGTGTGTGTGTGTGTGTGTGTGTGTGAGAGAGAGAGAGAGAGAGAGAGAGAGAGAGAGAGAGAGAGAATTCAAGATAATGAAATATTTTTCATTTAAGCAGTGGGTTCTCTTACCCTAAATTTTTAATGACCTTCCAGATCACCCTGTCAGAGTTGAGGGATGAGGTAAAATATTAATATTAGTTGTTAATGGAAAGGGAAATAGGACACGAAAAATATTTATCATTAGAAAATAAATATCTTATGAAAAACTAAAAAAAAAATTTAATTTAAATTTGTAACGCAACACCCCCTAAAGGGTTTATTACTTTGTAAGGAAGTACTGTTTCTTGTTCAACAAGGATGTGATTTTTTCCTATGTGAAGAATAAAATGAAAAAACTTCGCAGCTATACCAAAAAAGGAAAAAAAAAAAAAAAAATGCAGCGAAAATTTAGGAAATAATACAGAAGCCGAATAAGATAAGTTTAATGACGATTTCACTATCGTTTTACAGAGCCTCCCACCGTCACCGCCATATGGGAGCCGCCCCCCGTGGGCGTATCCTCTGATACCGTGAAATTGAAAGCAGTCAACTGAAAGTATCTTCTCATCTACATCCATCCATTCAACAAGAATAAGTTTTTTTTCTACAATAATAAACATTTATTTATTATTTATCTTTTAATAGACTGCCTATTTCTAGAATGCTCAAAGCTAAAGTCCCTTCTAGGAACAATTAGATGTCAGTTGGCAACCACAGATTTGAGAATATTCAATTTTTTTTTTTCAAATAATTTTCTTAAGCAATGAACTTGTTTTCATATTGTCTGTCGAAGATATTTAATATTAGCTATGTTAAACTCAAAAGTACAACCAATAGTAAGAAATGAATAGTTTACAACAACTCTAAAGTTTTTAAAATTCCAAAAATAAAAGCCCGATTCTTAGAAACAATATAACGACCTTTTTCAGAGTTCCAGCGAATACCACCCTAATTCTTCGTTCCCTATGACAGAACTATGACAAGCTTCTAGGGACAGACAGATTTATGAGTAGGCTGCAGGTGCCTCCAGGATTAGGAGGAACAGAAGAGACCCTAGCCCGTCCGGGTGTCCTAAAAGGAATATTTTAGGTAGAGGCAGGTATCGAGTATGAAGGCCACATGGTAAGGGAGAAATGACTAGGGACCTTCACGGATAATAAACAGAAATGTATAGTAGGCAAAGAGTATATAGGCAAAAATAATTTATTTATTGTTATTTATAACTGTATAAAATTATATACTAGTAAACTTGCTATAAGATGTAAAATGACGAGATACAAACATGTAGAGAATCTACACATTGATAGAACTCCAAATGAAAGATATTAAAAAAAAATAAATAAACAAAAAACTATTTGTCCCGACGTTTCGACCTGAATCTCAGGTCAGGTAGAGATTTTGACTAAACCGGTTTCTTCTTAGTCGCCATCAGTTTAGTCAGAACCTCTGACCTCTGCCTGAGCCCCCTGATGAAGACCTGAAATTCAGGTCGAAACGTCAGCACAAATAAATAGTTCTCTGTTTATTTGCTGACCGCACCTCCTCCCCTCCCCCTCGGCCATCTTCTTCACATACAATCTACGATCAGCTATTAACACCTCATTAATAAAACGTTAGACAGATGATAAGTAGATATCACAAACAAAGTTATATCAAAGAAAAATATCAAATTTAGGATGATAAAAAGAAAATTTGAAATAAGAATGTGAATTGGCTATAATGAAATTTGGCGATTTTTCTAAAAAATGGAAAATGAACACATAAACATGGGATAAATTGTACTGTTTAAAATTTTGGTTAAAAATAGATTAAAGGTGAACATATATTTGAAGATTAAAGATGAGGTGGTACAGCTCAAAATGTCCAAGGAAACGAAGAGTTAATTAGTAAAATGGGGTTGAATTTCCTATAAATTAATTTAATTTAGATATGCCATTATAACCACTTGAAAAATAATTAATAGAAATTTAAAAATGTTGCTTTTTGAAAAACTGTTTCTCATGGCAAACAACTCTATCATGGCTCATAAATACCAAATTTATTCTACTTTAACTGATGGGCTATTAAATTTTTAAGTGTTCAAGTAGTTGTTAAGATATGGAGCTACTAATAAAAAATTAATTTTTGTAACGTTTTGAAAAAAAAACGCGATTTTTTATTCCCCATAGATTCATTAACTTTGACTTACGTATTTTATTAACTCACGTATTAATTAAAAATTAGGGCGAAATAACTTGGTTAAGGTTCCAAGGTTTATTTTCCAAATTTAAATATAAAGAACCTATAGTGAAGCACCTAACCAGCGTTCCATATTGCCTTGTACTATCCCCTCCTCTCCTTCCTATACCTGTTCTCCTACCTGCCGTACCCTCGGCCTACTCTAGAACGGAAGAGCCCGGTAAGGAAACGGAAGAGCAGTAACGGAGCGCTGGGGCGGGGCCAGGGCGACAACCTCCCCGCATTCCTCTTCCCATTCATGATCTCCTTCTCCTCTTCTTCTTATTGCTTCTAAACTTGTTTTTTACTTTTATCTTTATTTACTTGCCCTATTCCGTTTAATCGGCTTGCCCTATTTGTGCCCTTAATCTTCTAACTAAATTAGGGCACCTTGAGTTACTGTTATTATACCTGGTAGTTTTCCATGCTCCATCGCCTAGGGCTTAGGTTATAGGGAAATCAAAATATCTAATAGTCTATAAACTATGATGTATATATGAGTGGTTATAATTATATATTCATATTCGTACGTGTGTGTATATCAAAGTCAAATTCTATTATCGCGAGCATAATCACCGCCGTACTAAGTTTTGGTGCTAAAAAAGAAAGTTAAATTTTTTTTTACAAATTATTTGTCTTCCCTTTCCAGACAAATCATTTTCCCGTCAAATCAAATTAGAGAAGAATAACACTCATGAGAAGACATTATACTGGAATTATCTACTTTGTTCTAATAATGAAACATTCAATTTTTGTTTGAAAAAAAAACTCTCACCAAGAGTTGTGGGTCAAATAACTAACCAATTACTAACATTTATCTCTGTTATCCGGCATTGGATGAATACGATCCCTAGCCGCCTCTCCTATAAATCGTACCATTATTCCACTTCACACCTTCGACTAACTTCTATTTATTCAACTTAAAAGATAAACAAGTTGCACCTCAACTCCAGACATGGAGCCAGCAACCAGTAGACAACTATCCATTGCTATTCCCCACCATTAGAATACCTGCCTTCCTAGCGACCCCTAGCGGTATAAAGACGGATGAGGTTCCTTCCAAGGCACAAGTTTCATCGCCACTATTTCCATATTTTCTCTAACCAACAAACTCTACAAGTTCCGTCCTCCATGCATGGAATCTGTCAATAGCGATTGCGATCTCCAACACTGTCACGTCTCTTAACGGGCCTCGCTACGAGAAGTTCCATAAACTCGGGAAGGTAATTGACATATGCGACTACTGTACGAGGTTTATTTAAATCTTCATGGCTCTGAAGAATTATTATATCACTTATTCTACAACCAGTGCTCTAAGATGAGGCAGATTCCAGAGCTCCAGGAGCCTATTCTCAATAAGTATTACATATTTATTTTTATATATATATTCGGTTGTCACGAGAGCAAACTGTAGATAGCCATCTAGGTTCGGCTATAAGACCAACAGGTCCCACATGATAAGTTCCTCAGATATAACAAACAATATATGTAAAAATTTCCAATCACTACAATGCAAGGTTAGTACAGGTTGGGAACTCAATTGTCTTGTCTGCAGACATAAGTAGGTTCATTAATGTCCGCACAACACGAACAATCGGGACAAACTGATATATATATACACGCACCCACATCCACATATACACTGTCATCTAAAATCTATATAAAAAGTACAAATATTGATTGAGACCGCAGCTGCACATCACGCATAAAAAATGCGAACTCAACAAAGGTTTTTTTTTTCAGATTAACTTTTTAATTTAATTGGCCAAATATATTAATTAATTAAACAATCTATTAGGATAATATAAACATATGGAAAATTTTTCATCCAAAAATAATTTCCAGACCAGGCCAAGTACAAAATATACTCTCCAGACATTGTTGGACTAACTCTTGATACACAACATGGGCCAAATGATTAACTTGCATTTTTTTTTCATCAGTCAGTAAACTTAAATTTTAAAGTTTCAAGTTTTTGTTTATCATACTTTTTATCCATCAGAGATGGTTCAAAACTAGGCGTTTATAATGGTCGCAACCAAAATCCGACAGTCACATTATTGGTACCAAGATCGTACAAAAACGAAATTTACTCCGCATAATTCCACCAGTTTTCTGCAAGCCGTGAATTGAAACAAACTAATATAACTTATGAGGAGAAGATGGTTGGGGTGCGTTCAGAATATTTGAATTTGAAATATAGAAGTTGAAATAACTTCTTTAACAGGGCCAACTTTCGGCCAGAATTTCTAGCCTTTATCTGGGCTGCTAGCAGAAAATCTGACAGCCAAGTCTCTTCTTCTCATATATATCTATATCTCCACTTCTCATCACTAATATAACTTAGTTTCATTAATTAAAGAAACTGAAATGACTGTTGTCACAATTATTTATTTGTTTTTTATGGTAATTCGTATATTTATTTACAAAAAAAAAATAAGAAACGTTATTCTAAATATTTAAGGTTGATCTTATAGATAACATACAATCTTTAATGTTTTTGATGGGTTTCCATGTACACAGTGAAGCTCACCCAACTAACGAGACGTAAAATTCTTGTAAACTTAGTAAAGTTGGCTAATTAAATAAACACGGATTCGGTTGCTATCTTCTCCAGGTATCTTGGTAATAAAGGCTCTGGAATCTATTATGTCCTTCCTGTAGTCACGTTTCAGCAGGCAGCGTACGGGACCATCTCTCCCTGAACCTGACACTGAGAGAGAGAGAGAGAGAGAGAGAGAGAGAGAGAGAGAGAGAGAGCGAGAGGGGGGGGAGAGATTATCATGTTTGGGAAAAAACTAGTTTTTGAATCAGAAAAAATAAATTAATTAAGGAATTATCATAATTCATTTCGAGTTCTATGATGCAAAACCTCCAGAACCTAAAAATATTTGTTTTTAAAATGACGAGACTCACCAGCGATTGACTACCTTTAATTTACCAATAAAAAAAAAAAAAAGCACCCAGATTTATTTCTAATCTAGTTCAGGCTCCCAGAATTTCTGAAAAGGGACCATTTAGAAGCTGAATAGCAAATTTTAAGAATAAATACAATTTGATTAAACCCATTAATGTTTTATTTAAACATACCGTAAAACAACAGATATTCCTAGTGAAATTTTGTTTTATAAACTATACCAATATTTTTTTTTTTTAAATTTCGTAACAAACAATTTGAATTCCTATAAGGTAATGTAAGGAACCATAAGGCAAATTTGTTTTTTGTTTTTGTGTGAAAGTTTAAACTTTAAATTAATTTATTTTAATTTTTAAACTTTTGATACAGCAGATTGTGTTTTATAACAATTTAACAAACATTTGGGTTATTTTCTTATTTAGGACATTTACGTTAATTTAAAATAAAAATGTAAACTAATATAGTATTAGGATAATTGATTGATTTTTGGATTGCAAATTTCCTATAGTCCATTCCACGAGCCAAGACAAAGAGGATAAACAAGAACATGTGAAGTGCGGGTTGGGTGGCATGCACTCCTTGAAGGAGCCCAACGGTCAAGATAATGCCACATTTTCCGCCCAATGAGTTCGAAATCATAATAATAAGTAAGTATAATACAATTTTCAATTCCCTACACAGTAACATATTTCTTGAATTTTCTTCAACAAATTATTTTATCTCACCACATGATTTATAAATTTAAGCTCAACCAAAAGAATATTGTCTAATAACATGAAGTTTAATGGTATAATAAATATTTTTTTTTATCTATATTGAAATTTACAACTGTGCATAATTATACATTAAGTAAATTTGATGTATGTTATTATGGAGTGATACAGGCGTGTAAAGAAGCAACCCATTGGTAGCACTCTAATTTATAATAAATATAAACTCACTAATATAACAAATAGCAGAAATATGTTGCTAAGATGAGAAGAATGTACAACTCATCTTAAATATTCCTCTCAGAGCTATTAAAAAATGCGTAACGGCGCTTTGGACCAAATTTGGAAACCTATTCAGGGAGTAAAGGACATACTTCCGCCGTGCATAGTGCTGACTACTAATGAAGGCAGTGGATGGATTTTTAAAATCCTATTAGCTCGGTTTAGTGAATTACGAGATAGTGAAAATTCCTACAAAAAGGCAGAGAATTGTGATAGTATAGTATATCTATCTAAATGAATGTAAACATCATGAATTAAATCGTTCATTTTACAGAGGTAATGAGTCCAAAACTGTCTATATTTACTTCCCTAAATTAGATTCTCTGAAGGCAAATAAATATAATAACACGGTAAAGTTTATTAAAACGTTTGAGAATTTTTTTTAAAAATAATAAAAGAGTAGAAATGCTTAATAAAAAAATGAATTTAGTGAAAACTTTAATAAAGATGAAAAATATAATATGAATTGTTAATAGATGTCATGCAAAAACTTCCTCTCCCCCAAATTCCCACAACAGAGGTATTCTATATCCACTAATGTTTGGATTTAATAATAAATTATTAAATTAAAGTTTTACTCCCATCAAGTATTAAATTCTTATATAGTTTCATTTTATACTTTTTTTTTTTTAATTTTCATAACTCATGAGTTATCCAGAATCTTAACATCAATTATATGAAGGCAGATATATAATGATAGCAGGAAGAAAAAGGCCTGGCTCTTTAATATTAGTCAGATATTATCCTCATTGTAATAGTTTTCAAATTGACTTCTAATAAAGTACCTCTAATTTTGCTTGTTCAAAAAATTATGCGTTTCACACTTTATCAGTATTGAAAAATGGATAGATATAAACTATGAAAGGATTTCGTAATTTTTGGGTTAATTATTATACTGGTGTTGACTATTTTTATTAATTTTTTAGATGAAATTTAACTAAGGAGATAAGAGGGAAGAAACATTTTTCAGATTTAAAACACATTGAAATAGGGCTAGTAATATAGACTTATCATATACCAATGGAAAGCCTAAGATTTAAGAAAAAAATACAATGTAACATATAAAGTCATGCAATGTACTTGAGAATGACGAATACATAAATAAAAGATTTAGTATAGTTAGTATTAACAACCAGATTAATGTTTTTATGCCATAGTATTTATTAAATAGTTATTTTTTTCATTTCAATTAAATTATATTTGAGCCTTTTAATTGACAGAATGACTAACTCCATAAAACTGCTCTTATTATTTTCAATATAGATTATATTACAATTTGACATTTAATAAACTGTTAATAGCAGAATATAAATTTTAATAAACAGAGGAATTCTAATGAGTGACGAAAAGGCGGAACGGGTCGAACAAATGATTCATGAATGATACCGGTGGAAATACTTAATAAAAAAAAAATTAATTTACTGGGAATTGTTACAGATTTCATGCAAAACCTTTATCCTACACTCCCATAACAGAGGTATTTTATATATGATAATAATATTTTTTTAATTAATGTTTAATTTTAATGAAGTGTTATATAGTTTTATTTTATACTTAATTTTTATTTCAATACCTTAGTGATCTGTTTTCATGAATATTATAAAGGAAAATCTAACAAAAGAGCTAGAAATTTGCTAAATTGTTTTGTGTTATTTAGATAATTTCATTTCTGAAAATAAAGTCCGGGAATTCCTATTTCATATATATATATATATATATTAAATTTGTTTTTCAAAAAAATAAAGAAAATTAGAGTTTCATATCTTTTAATAACCATGATTATTGAATAAATTATACTATATTTAATGTATTCTTCTTAAATATTTTGTCAAATTAATTTAAAAAATAAAATAAAAATCCAAAATTTTAAATCTCAGGAAGGAAGGAGAAGGGATAGACTGAAAAATTGAACAGATTGGTAAATTTTTAAGGATTCACATGTGTAGTGTAGACAATTTTTTCTTGATTTCTACAAACCTATGTTTCCTTTCTGAAATAAACGATTCTATTTTATTTAATACAAAAACAGACTGTACAAATCGATAAATAAATGTATTCATCTGTTATAAGTGTTGAAGCTCCACCGAGGATTAAGTACGACATTGGATGATTTTTATTCCTTCAACCGATAAACTTTTTGAAAAAAAAAAATGATGGCCTAAGTTGGAAATTTAAGTCTCGAAGCCTTAGCCGATGAAAGGAGGAAATAATGCAAACAAGGTTTTGGAAAATTGAATCACATTCACCCTATTTTCATCAGGAGGAAAATTTTACAAGATGCCTTCATTTTCCGGGACATCATAAATATCGAAAAGCATTAAATTTCCTCGGAGAATGGAAAGGAGGAAAGTTCTCTTAGAAATTGTGTATGGATTTTAGATTTTGGTCTCAATATTCTAATGGCAGATTCTGGTTATCAAAGGGGAAAAAAGTATTTTCATAACAATTTAAATGAATCGTAAATAAAAGGAAAGATATAAATAAAAAAATAATTATACTAAAGTAAAAAGTTGAATTTTTTTTGTAAAAAATATTTCTTTGTAGATATAACAAAAAAAAAAAACACTTCTAGGCACTCAAAAATCAAATTAACTCTTTATTGTTAATAATCAAATCACTCCTATAAAATGAAAAATCAGAAAAACACTTTTGGACATTCAAAAATCAGTATTTAACTGTTTTTTGTAGAAATAAAATATCATGGGGCAATAAAAGTGCCATCTCGCTCCCTACCAAGATAATTTACTTATGATATTTCCAATTTTAATTTAAAACTTTAAGTATTTATATAAACATTAATTGCTCTTACTTGTTAATTATCTTTAGTTTATTTTTGTTTTTTATTTTTATTTTATAATTAGAAGTTAGTTAGCCTATAATTTATGATAAGTATTGTTATTATATTATATGATAGAATCCCATGTGGATGTGATGTAAGCGTGTATGTAGATGCTAAACAGCAAAAATGGAAATGAAAGTACAACTCCAACTTAAGACAATGGTACCGGATTAATGAATGTTCGTGAAGACATAACCTTTGGATAAAGGATGTCTAATATCGAATACGAAAACTCTAGTTTGGAGGGATATATATTCCACTGTCGCTACAGATGTTATGTCAGGAATACATGTTGTTTAAACTAAATAAATTGGACTAACGGCACTGATGTGTAAGCTTGACAAACTACAGCTTTCAATCAAATCGGAGATAGACTTATAAAAAAGAACTTTCGTCGAAAAATATAACCGAATCCTTTCGAATATCGATCCAGACCAAACTTAATCGAAAGACACAGATAAATCTCAACAGGTTATCCGATCAAGTGATAGTGTTATTATCACTAATAAATATTTAATTATATAATAAGATAAAATATTTGTTATTAAAGTAGAGCAAAGAGAATACCACCATAAAACAATGAACTTTACCGTTCAGAGAGGCACTGTCAACAGACATGATTGGCTAACAGTTTACTGAGTGTGTTTACCATCGTGAGAGTCTTAGGCAAACACCGTCCTCGGAGGTTACGAGTCAATCAGAAATGCTCTTCTAAGTCAGTAGCACCAATAGTCGATGGAGGATACCGATGGTGGAATAGGAAATCAGTCGAGGAAGAAAAGGGACGAACATCAGGCGGGAATG
The DNA here is from genome assembly GCF_000696795.3 of Halyomorpha halys. Lineage (NCBI taxonomy): Eukaryota > Metazoa > Arthropoda > Insecta > Hemiptera > Pentatomidae > Halyomorpha > Halyomorpha halys. Next base: position 773,471 of record NW_027111091.1, on the reverse strand, counting down.
GCAATAATTTAATAGGAATTCAAAGTTTCCTACGGATTCGAAACATAGTTAATAACAGTAGTGTTTTCAGAGAGTTCACCTGTTATTTCTCAACATTCACTAAAAGGAAAGAGTTTGCCCTTAATCTAAGAATAAAAGAAGATAACGAACGACAAATGATTAATCCATGAAAAGCTACCAAGTGGAGACAAATGTAGTTCCGCACGAAACCAATACTGGAGCTTAAGAAACATATTAGGAAGCGTTTGACGAGTGATTTGGCAAAGCGCTATGAAACATAGTTTTACTGCTACATGATTGATTTGACACAGCGTGCAGAACTTATTGAATAAGAGTAATACGAGGATGGTTTGAAAAGTTCGCGCAATAATCACACATCCTTTGTGAGTGAACACGAGGCATGAGTGGTAGTGACGACCCTTTGTAGTTCTTTTATGCATAGTGATTTGTAACAATGGATAAAATTTAGATTCGAGCAGTGATTAAGTACTTTGTAAAGAAAGGTATGAAAGTAAAGGAAATTCATGCCGACTTTCAGACCACACTAGGGGGCTCTGCTCTTTCCTATTCAACTGTTGCCAAGTGGATCAGCGAGTTTAAATTTGGTCGGGAGAGCTCAGATGATGACCCGGTTAGTGGAACGCCAAAAAGTTCTACGACCCCAGAATTTATCGTAAAAGTGCATAGAAAGGTCATGGAGGATCGTCGACTGAAAGGGCGTGAGATTGCAGAAGCTGTAAGGATGTCATCTGAACGGGTATCGCACGTTTTAACTGAAGAATTAGGAATGAAAAAATTATCAGCAAGATGGGTGCCGCGGCTCTTGACATTGGATCATAAACGAACCAGATTGGAAATGTCCGAAACAAATCTTGCCCGTTCTCAGCACAATCAAGAAGATTTTTTGCGCCTGTTTGTGACTACAGATGAAACTCGGGTCCACTTCTATACCCCAGAGTCAAAAAAGTGGAAACATGCTGATTCACCACCACCAAAGAAAGCAAAGGCAGTGCGTTCGGCCATAAAGGTCATGGCTTCAATTTTCTGGAATGCAAAAGGCATTCTGCTGATAGATTATCTTCCTACATGCCAAACAATTACGGGACAATACTACGCAAACCTCCTAGACCAACTACTGGAAAAGATACGCGAAAAAAGGGCTGGTTTAGCAAGGGAAAAAGTCTTCTTTCATCAGGACAACGCTCGCCCGCACACAAGAGCTATTCCAATGGCAAAACTTCATGAACTGAGGTACGAATTGTTGCCTTATCTATCTTATTCACCTCATGGCACTATTTCTTACCCAAGCTGAAAATTTTTCTAGGCTTCCTACAACAGAAGAACTGACTGCCGAATTGTAGAGGTATTTTGCAGCCCTGGAGGAATCTCCTATTCGAGATTAGATCATTGGAATATCGCTGGACCAAATACATTAGTCTACAGGGAAACTATGTTGAAAAATAAAAGCAGTTCCACCGAGGAACACACACTTCTTTCTAGTACATTCCGAGACCTTTTCAAACCAGCCTCGTATTATGGAAGATAGATAGTCTTTTCCCGAATGGATAGACAACTGTTCGTCACGATCGGTAAACATCCAAATTATTTAGTTTAACAAAAAATGTGTTCTATTTTTGCTGGTCCCACCTGATTATTTTCTACCTTACGCAGGGAGAGGAGGCTTAACCTATAGAGGATTCGAGTTTTCAACCCGCAAGACGGCCACAAAATACAAGGCAAACCGCCAAGGCCGCTGCAGATTCGAGGTTGCTGAGGTACCGCCTCAACAAAATCCGTTACAACAACCTCTGATGGTTGTCGTCATCAACGGATCCGTGATATCAATAACTATCACCACCCTTGGCAATGAAAGACTATAATGACGAGTTGGAGGACACCAAGAGTTGCCACGAAATCGATTCGGCAGTCCCAAGAAGCCGTAAAAGTTTATGCCCCCATTACGCTGATAAGGGAGAAGTGTAAGTGGACTTAGGACCGTGCAGTGTATATGTGTAAGCAACCGATGAACAGAACTAGAAAAGGACTTTAGCTCTTATCATATATTTTGCCATTTATAAATCCTAATGCGGCTTAAGTAACGTGAAGATTTTGTACTGTTATAAAAGTTATAAGTAGTTTTAACAACAAATTATCTATAAATTTTTTCAACGTCTCAACGTGATAATGTAGATGTAAGGTGATTGTTTTTTTCTGGTATCACTAGAATGTTTTAGCTACGACTTTATCAACACAGAACTCCTTCAAATTCAAATTCAAATGTATAACCACTAAAAAAAAAGAAGAAGAAGATTTTTAATAATGTTTTCACATATATCTCGGGAGGGAGAGGGGCCCTTCATTCATAGTTCATAGTTACATAAAATTCTGAAACTCATTTCAAATTGCAAATAATAGCTGAGTGAATTTTTTATCGTTTTTTTTTTTTTTTCATATTTTCAGGTTTAATTGATTTTTTGAGGATCTTTAATGAATTTCGTATTTTATAGCAGTAGGTAATAAACATTTTTTATTTATTTTGAAAATTATTTTGGTGTTCTTTATTCTTTAACTTAGGACATCAAAGAAGGGTTACCCTACAGGTAATCAAACCTAACCATAGTAGGAATTGAGATTTCAAGGGCCAAAAACGAAATAAAAGTCGAACCGCCCAGGCCTGTCAGTTGGTCAAGATGCTCGGCCATCCACAGCCTCTAATATCATAGTTTGAATTACATTATTATACTCATAGTGTTTTTTGAAATTTTTTTTCTATTGTAAAATTAAAATAAAAAATTACTGAGATCAAATCCCTCAAAATTGTTTCAATTTTTAACAGACGTTTTAACGCTAAAATTGACTTGGAATTCACGAATAACAGTGGATTTCCTTCTTTCAGTATTCTTCACTGCAAAACATAGTGGAAGTAAAACAAATGACCTAATAAAGACTTTTTTTATTTTAATTTATAAAATTGTTTTTATTTGCACTCTGAAAGAAAATGTTTGGTTCCGCTCTTGCATTCAATACATATAACTGAGGAGACTTTATTAAGTACGGTCAAAAGCCTGGAATTCCTTAGTACATTGATAAGCCATAGGGAGACCAACGTAATTCCCTATTAAAAGTGTTAGATTTCAGGGCCGTCCGTAGCTCAGATGGTCGAAGCGCAGATCTTAGCAACCTGAGAACTGTGGTCGGGGCCGGTTCGAATCTGGCCTGATAAGTGGGACTTCAATTCATTTCTCAATGAATCATATAATATCAATCTCGCATACGAAAACTTGACCCTCTCCCCTCCTCCCCCATGGTTAGAATAGGTTGGTCCCCTCTAGATAACCCTGCTTCCCCGTGTGTCAGAAATGACTAGCAAGAGATTTTATATAAGAGAGAGGAATTTACTGAAATATCATCAATATTATGTAAAATGTACAACTTTCTTACAGTATGAGTATATTTTAAAATTTACATATTCTGAAAAATTGTTTTGACGTGACAACGTCTTATAAATCATTTTGCGGGATGCCATGTTAGAAAAAGTGTCTCGTAACGGAAATTGACTTCGTTTAACAAATGGATATTATATCATATGTATAAAAATTAATTAATGTATAACCAAGCAAAAATAAATATCTGAATTCAATATGTGAACTGGTTTATTATTTCAAATATATAACATTGGATTGATTTTAATTTATATTTATGTAATATTAGCATAGAGTATACGTTGTCACGGAAATATGTCGCCTCGGATTAAGATTAAAAAACCTACCATATGCTCTAACCTTTGTTCAGAGACATTTCTGACTGAATTTCAAATAGTTAAACCAACATCAATGACTATTCCGGTGAAGAAAAAATATTTAATTTGTTGAATTCACTATTTTTACAGAACAATGACGATAATACATTTTTTATTTTTTATTTTTTTAAATGAACAAAGAAAAAGTTATTTTCCAGTTATATTTATAAAGAATCTGTAAGCTTTATTCTGTAGTAAGTACGATTATTTTTGTGCCTTCCAATCTGAGTCTCATTTTTACGATAGACGGTTCTGAAGGAAAAGGTTTTAATTAATCAATTATTAAATTAATCAAATAAAATATCAATTAAAGAAATTTAGGTTATATTATTCATCTGATTCAAGCGGATTTATAATGGTTTCAACATAACACCAATTCAACAAATTAAGATTTTTTTTAATTGTATTTATCTACCGAATATTAAATAATAATATTTCAAAAATTAATTTAACCAACACTTGATCAATTAAAAATAAACTAATATATATATTTGCATATACACCCCCCACATGTATTTAAAGCAATTCAGAAATCAAAAGAGTAATAATGCGATATAAAATTTATATTTATAAAAATAATCTAATATCGCACATGAGTCAACTTGAGTGTCATAACTACAATAACTGACTCACCATTATACGTCATCAGTACGCAATTTGTTAAGTGAGTAAATGATGTTATCCTAGAATCAATGTTTTAGAAAAGAAAACAAAAAAAAATAGTAAAATTTTAATTTTAATAACAAAGAAGAACCTAACCAATAGAAATAAACAATTGTTCGAAATTAATAAAAAAAAATGTATTCACAATTAAGGAGCAGCTTAACCATCGAAATAAGCAATTATTCGGAATTAAAACTTCACTCACATAAAATAACCTTAGACAAAGGAATGAGAAATTATATGAAACTAAAAATAGTAACATTAATACTTGACTCATAGAAAGCATCCTTTGTTGTAGGAATAAGCAATTATCCGAGAAAAAAAATGATAATAATACAATAAACAGACATATATATATTAAAGAAATTTCAATTTTTTTTTTTTATTTTAAGGTTGTTTTGGACCTATAAATGATATCTTGTTTTTCTTTACGGATGCCAGCTCACAGGTAAATGAAGAACTCGGACAAATAATTAGTTAGTAAATATTTTTTGTTGTCATCCAAAGTATTTCAGAAATGTATTTCAAAAGAAAAAAACAAAAAGGTGTAATTAAAAAAAAAAATTGAAAACCCAGAAAAGTATAACTCATTGACAGAGAAAGTATAATTCATTTTGACATATGTTTAGGTTTCAAATTAATTCATCAATTCCGTGTAACCTCTAAACACAATGACTCCATTCATTTCAGCAAAGACCATGCATTTAAACGAAACAAATTGTCCCAAAGCAGTTTAATTTAATTAAAAGACAATTTGTACATTAGGAAAATAAAATTAAAATATTTATGACATAAAAAAATTAGTATTTTCAAACTTATTGACAAACAAATTATTCAATATAAAAAATAAATAAATAATAATTTATCTAGACAGCGATGTACACAATTATTTAATTTAGATTTATGTCCAACTTTCGATTGTCCTGGTTACTAATAAGTCAAAACTAATTTCAGTTATTATTTTTAAAATTTTCATCTAATTAAACTTAAGTTCACTGACAATTTAAGTTTTATGATTAAAAAACAGTTTTACATTGAGTGGAAACAATTTTCATCCTGTTTTTTATTCGTGAACTTTCCCAAACCAATAATGGTTCATAAAATTACATACTTCAGCAATGAACTAATTATAAGAAGGCATTGAAACTTTATATTATTATGCATAGACATAATTTTTAATTTTCAAAAAACTTAAATATAAGTAAAATATATAAGATCTTTAACTCACTGGGTCATAATAAGGGTTGTTAAAATAATTGGAGTAAAAGTATGTTGCCATTGTAAAGTTGCAAAGGGAAGACTGCTAAATTCCAAGAGACGCACACAAGAGCAGAGAGAAGTTCACTTGAACACTACCACTACTGCACTGAAACTGAATTGTGAGTCCTCAAAGGGTACTAAGTACCAACTCAAGTTCTGGGAGTGCCCGTTTGGGTGCAGCACACTTTTCTACCCTTATCTTTTCCTTTCCAGATATCTGGATGGCCAAGGTAGGGTGGAAGGAGGGAGAGAGCAATGCCATCAGCCAATAGGCTCAGGTCATCGGGCCGAGAGGCTCCGGAATTTGGAAACGAAGCAAACATCGTTTCCCCCACCATCGCCTTCAGCTCCCGAATAAGATAATAAGCAAATGAGTGGAGGACATTTAAGAAAATATGTCTAAAAGGAAAGACGCGAAAATCAGCCAAGTCAAATATTTTGTTTGTTGGAAAACTAAAAGGGTACGTATTAAACCTTTAAATTAATAAAAATAACTAATTATATCTATTCGTAAATTGAAAAACACAATAAAAAAAATAATCGCAAATTGTAATGGTGACGTGAAACAACGAACTTATTTATAAACAATAAACACATCATAATAAGAAAATATAATAATCATAAAAACTTATTAAAAACGTTTGTTCGCTGCCGACAAGAATCATCCCATCCACGTTTCGGTCCACCTTTAGAGCGGTTATCGCCAGGTTATCGTGATTCGTACATTATTCATTTCGACAACTTTACACCCCAATTCGGTCTTGTCTAGGCTTCAAGTTCAAATTTCTTGTGCAGGAAATTGAATAGGAACAGTAGGTAAATTCTAACTTTTAAGATCCAGGACAGAGGGTGCGAACTTGAATAATTTTGCAACTAAAAAAAAAATAATAAAATAGGCGATTATTAAAAAAAAAAATCTTTTTTTCTTAACAGCCACCTTTAAAATGTTAGTGGAAACCAAAACACATAAATCGGCAGTTGGGTTACGAAATTGATACGATGTTTTTATGTTTTAACCAAATTTTAGTTAATGAAAATAAAACATTGTTTTATAATAATATTCTAACTTGATTCAATTATAATTAAATTACAAAGCAAATATGGAAGGGATTTAATTTTTTATTCTAATTATATTTTTTAATCGAGGTTTAGGAATTTAAAATATAAAAGTAAGAACATAAAGTAGAATAAAGGTAAAAATATAAGCTCAACTAAATATTGTTAAAAATAATTTATTTTTTAAACTAATATGTTGAAATTAAAAAAGAAATCACTTAAATATTATTATAATACTGTCATCTCAGAGACTCCTAGGAAAATATTTAATTTTTAAATTCCAATTCAGATTTTTTTATTTCTAACACATTTTTAATATTTTTATAACCTTGCTTTGTTAAAAATAAAATTATTTAAAAAAAACAAATAATATTACTAATAAAAAAAAATAAAACAACATATTTATTCTTGTTTTTTAATGTAAAATATTCTTGTTCAGCAATAGTTACTAATAATATTTTTTGGTTCAAAGCTCTACCTGTGCCATTTTAAAATGTTAGCAGATTTTATTGATTTATGACTTGGAAGCTGTCACTTAAACTCTGCAGTACATGGTTGTATACTGCTCTCTCGCACGTGTAAAGGATTCGTGACCCGCCCAGGTAAAAACCTTTTAGGCACAACAAATAAAAATATTGCCCAAAAGTACCTTGAGTGATTTTACTACCGATGGTAACAGTAAAATTATTGTTCTGGAACCTTCTTGTAAACACTTATTGAATTTATTATAACGATTTAGTATCATAGATCTAACTCAAATTCAGTAGTGTCCCTTACAACAAGTAAATAATTAAGGTCCGTCTCACTCTAAAAATATTATATATTACTTTTTTACAAATTATTGATTTTATATTTCACTTATCCTGGTAATTTAATCGATTCAAATTAATAATGAGAGTGCATTTTTTAAATAATTCAACAGAGGTAAGTTTTATAATCATTAATATATATTAAAAACAGTACTTTTTTTTAAAATGATTAATTATTAACTTTTCTTTGTATTTAACTTATTAAATCTAATCAATAGAAATCAGTATGATTGCCGAGGTACAATTACGTTAATATTTATGTATTATTAATGTTGTCATTTTAATATTTACTTCACGTTTATAAGCTACAGTAAATTACAAAAACAGATATAAATATCTTTGTTATTTCATTGAATATTACTACAATTAATATTATTATAGTTGTCATACCACAATAAAATTATTGAATTAAACATTCACGTAAAGAAACTTCGTTATATGAAACTAATAGCAAATAAAGAAAAAACCTTCTAACAAGGTTACTTAGATACGGCCTCAAAGAAATAATTTGTTAAATACAGAAATATTGTTCCAGCATTTCATGGATCTATATTTGAAAAGAAAATTAATTTATAATGATTTTTAATATTAATTAATTAATATTCAAGCAATTAAAAAAATATAGATGCTGAAGTCGTGATGAGCGTAGGCTAAAGACAAATATTTTAAGAAGGAGAAATTCTAAGGAGCACTTGAAATATTTAGAATTCTTATTATAGATTTAAGATATCATTTAATAATTTTATTTTAAAAACTCGAACTTTGAAAACATTATGTTATAACAGTCGAAATCTCATTCCCACACTTTGTCATAACCTAAACTTTTCGGGCTTTTCAGATCTCAAACTCTAACTAACAAGCAAATTACAAATTCGAGACTTACAGTAACATTTAATTAAATGTTCAAAATTGAAAAAATAACTCCCATTTTTTTCATATTAAGTTAAATAAAAACAGAAGCTGAAGAAATTTGTCTTAGGGTTTCAGTTTCATTCAGTAACTTCATTAGTTATCTCTAATTTTACTGGACTTAGTTTTCTTCGGTCGGTTCTCCTTCATGCCAATTGCAGGTTAAACTAGGTTATAGTTTATAGGTTATAGTTATAGGTTATAGTTTAAGAAAGCAATCATAACTATTAAGCCGTGCTACTTCTCAATGTGGGAAGACGACCGTGAATCTAACGCGTATTTTTAATGTTTGCGGTACGCACCATACAAATGTTGCGATATGAGCCCCTATTAAAACACTATTACACTTTAAAATTTTAGTATCTTAATTAACTTATTAAGAATATTCATATAGTTTGTTGAAAAGTACGAATACAATGCGTTCAAATATGAGATTTTTCATGGGTGCGGCATTTCATTCTTTTACTGACTTCTTATTCCTTATTTGTAGAAGAAAACTACGGAGAACAAAAAAAAAACCAACTTTCTATTTACCTTAAATAAATTCGAGTACTATAAATGGGCAGATTCCACATGATTGTATAATGTCATTTTATCACTAACAGCAAATTTACTTATATATATTTTTATACAGTTGTAAATAACAATAAATAAATTACAAAAAAATCAAATAAACAGTAACAGCATCTTTTGTTGTTTCAGTCTTGGAAATTTAACAGGAATGATGAAAAAGTTGTAAGAAATTAATCGAAAAAATTGCATATACGATTATCGTATTCCAGCTATAATCTTGTTTATAAATTTATAAACATTACGAACGAACGAAGAGTACAAACGAATGACAAATCACAAAAAGAAAATATATTATTCATACATATTCATGTATGACAGACATCCAAAATTTAATAGGAACAGTCAAAACTTTTGGTACAACTTTTAAATTTTTTAATAGTAGGATTGACAATTTCTGTAAGAATCGCTCATGTGGCTTGAGTCAATAAAATACTATGAATTCACATAGCATATAAATTCTGAAATAATAACTAAATTAAAAAAAAAATATCGCTAGTAAAAAAGATCCAACGAATGATTATAAAACATTTTATGTTTCCTAATTTATAAATTGATTTTTTTTTTTCATTTTATTTTAGAAACTTTATAAGCTGAAACCTTAAATGTCTAGGATAGTAAAATAAAGTCAGTTTAAAACTAATAACTCGTTATGGAGTAAGTTCAACTGAAAATTAATCAAGGCTACGGAAAATCCGTCATTATATTAGTTCAATGTTTAATTAATTAAAACTAATTTTCAACAACTTAAGTTTCTTAGTTTAATCAAGACCTGACGAAAGTTGCTATAGTTTTTATAAGCTGAACTAAAAGTTTTAATCCATTCCATAACGAAAGAACTCTAAAATTTAAACAAATTTTTCCGGATTATATTTTTTAATTAGTTTGGTTTTTCAGAGTGAGACAAACCTTTCCATGGCAGATTAGTTAGCATCCACTAACAAGGACTAAACTTTAGAAAGTAAGCTAGTTACGTCTTAGGGCACAGAAATCTCAAAATATATACCAAATCCTTGCAAAACTGAAAGGTAATTAGAAGTTAATGTCCTAAAACAAGTGACATGGGAAAAAAGTGAACGGGCAAATCATGGTAACCTTCTGGAGGCCCTTAGGTGACTCATGAGCCTGTGGTCACTTGGAGTGAGTCATCTAAGGGCCTTGCAAGAGGATAACATTTCATTATTCTTCTTTATCTTTGGAAGATAAAGTTTTATTTAAATATTGATAACACAGGTCAACACGGATTTTTTTGTTTAGGTTCTAGATACCGAATTTCGGTTCCTTCTATGAACCTACTAAAAGAGAAAATGGTATTACCAGATAAGTTTCTTTTGTAGAAGGAACAAGATTGAAATCTCGGGTTTCAATTGTTACTAAATAACTTGAAAACTACAGAAAAGGATCCAGAAACTTTGTAAAGTTGTTACAATGTTTAACCAAAATAAGTTTTGTACGACTATTGATTTCTAGAATAGAGCTCTCCAAACATAACCAATTGTCCCCCAACAATTACCCTAACTCTCTTAGTTTGTGAAATATTGCCAATAATATTCTTGCTATGAGCATACAGAAAAAAAACAACTGATGTGAGTTGAATTAGTTTTTATTTTAGACTATAACAGAATTTTTATGTAAAATATTTCTCTTAAAAATATTAGATAACTAACTACATTAACAAGTAGAATTTAACCGAAATAATTTAAGAAAAAACTGTTAATTTTTTTATTTTTATTAAATTCCAATAAACAAAACAAATATGAAATGTATCACAACAAACTTGATGTATAGAGTAGAGTGAAATTAATTATTTAATTACAATTTAATAATTACTACAAGGACAGTTTGAGATATGAGTACAATAATTTTTTTCAAGCCTTTTTTTTTGGAGTTTCGTAAACAGTTGAGAAAATGCCGAAGATTTTACCTTAAATAACGTTCTAGTTCCTATAAAAATTTATTTCTTTTATTAGAAATATGATACAAATCAAAATTTGGCCTTTCGAATAGATAACAAAGTTCGAGTTAAGTGTTATTGATATAAACAAACAAAACTTGTTTTTGTTGTGTTTCAAATTTTTAAATGGTATACTAATATTTATAAATCAAGAAATAACATTAAGAAGAACTTGGTACGAGTGATTATAATAAATATCATAGAACTATTTGCAAAATACATATGTTTCAGTATGAACCTATATTTTCATTTACATACCCATACCAGAAGAAGTTTGCTTTTGTAGAAATTAGAATATTTCCGATCTTCTTCAATTACTACTAAATAACTCCAAAATTATGCGCCACACAATAGTTTGCGGTTTCTTATTCAAAGCTGACAAAATTTATAACAATTTGAACCCAAATGAGTTCTATTCGACTATTAGCTTCAATTATACTACTCGCAAGAACACTAATTATTGTTCCAAAAAAATAAAAAATTATCTCAATCGTAAAAATATTTGTTCTGCCAAAACAAGCATACAGAACTAATTTGATGTAAATGAGCTATATGGTTTTCCTAAGAAAGTCATAACTAAATAAAGACTAGTAGGATTTGAAAGTAAAAAAAAATGGTCAAGTTGTAATTATTAATATTTGATTAAATTGTAATGGACAGAAGAAAAAGACAATGAAAACTGTGAATATAAATTTTAATCATATATTTTTTATTAAACTGAAATAAAAACAAATAAATAATTAATATTCTATATTTCCAGTTAGCATCGTTCATTTATTCTGATTATTAGGATTTAATTTTAAGAAAATACTGAATAAAATATTCATTCATTATTAGAATTTAATTTTTAAAAATACTGAATAAAATCTGTTATGGAGTGGAATAAAAGCTATTTAAAATTACAATAAATTAACTTCAAATTAGTTTAATATACCATATTAGTATCGTAAAAGAAATATTTTTTTGATATTTCACAAAATAGGAAACAATAGAGAATTTTTTTAATTATTTGAGAAAATGATCAAAGTTTAGGTAGTAGTTGTCGTAATTAGCCCATTTTAATTTGAAACTAGATCAAAAAGTTTATCGACTTACATAAAAAAAAAATAAAAACATCAGTTTGGCACGTAGTTACTTAGAAATCTCCAATTAGATGTACCTACTACTAATCCTTTAAATAAATTTTTGAAAGATATTAATTAAATCAATAAATATTAAATTTTGCTATTAAAACTATTAGCAAACAGTTAATAAATTAATTTAATTAACGTATAATCGATCGGGGGACTTAATTAAACTGCTGGAGGGGTTGGGGTGAGTTTATACCACACCCTTCTTCCGTGTTGTCATGGCGATAAGCAGTTCTGTCTTCCCTCACAGGTTATATCATAAAAGTTCCGAATAAATTCCAGTTCCGAACATTGTTTCATATTTTTATGATTTCTTCTCAAATTTTATATTCGACTCTTCTCAATTCTCGCAACAAAATAAATCAATTGTTTAAATAAAATAAATTTTATCCAATTTAAGGTTTCAATTTTATGTGAAGAATTGACAAAATAGGGTAAATTTGGAGTGAAATTACTGACCAGGGCAGAATAGCCTGCATAAAGTTTTTAAAAAATGGATGTAGTTCTAAAATTGTATTTAAGATTGTCCTTACCCCAGCTCTAACCCTTACACGTGGGCTCAAAAATCGATGAGGTCGATAGTGTAAATAAGAGGTATGATCATTAGTTTAACACGTTAAGGCGTGTTAAATGGAAAAATATTTCCTTCTTTTACAATGTTAAAACGATATTAACATGTAACATAATTGAGAGTCTGTTACTAGGTCTGTTAAATGGAGAATGACGTCACGTAGCACACCAGCTGAGCTCGTCACCAGTATTCGTTGTCGTGTTAGGTTACTCTCTCGTAGTTTGTGTTTTGATTGTGTTGGTATTGTTTTGGATGTTTTTATAACTAATAAAGCAATGGATGACAATAACAATAATGTAATGACAGTTGTCAAATAGCCCATCTTGATTCTCATCCTCACAAGTTAGAAGATCAATAAGAAACTCAGAAGCCAAACTTTTACACAACTTCCACTTTTCAGTCTATGTGGGCATGTTGTAATAAATTACTTTGACGGAAAATTAGAAGTAAACGATATCATGAAGTTCTGGATGGAAAGGTTGCTCAAAAAATTCAGTAGGAGCTCTTATGCATTTAACATTTAACATGACTTTAAATAAGGCTGTTCACAATCATATACCCATAATATTGTAAATAAAAGTATAAATGTTACTAGTGATTATTTTAATTTTATTAATATTATATTTATTTTACCTTCTGTTTTATATATTTAGATTTTTTTTTATTTATTTATTATATTCTTATTTTATTTTATATTATTTTTTATTCTGTTTGTTTTTATTTCAGTATAAATGAGATCAGTTATCACTATTACCTATTGCCCAACAATGGCAGATTTTAATATTTATTAATAAACAAAGTCCATGAGGATGGCCGAATTGGCCGAAATGTTGGACTTATATAATTTATTTAATTTAAACAATAATAACCAGTCTCAAGATATTTAAAAGATTATATATTTACAATAAATAAATTTCAACAAAAACCTGTAGTGTTACAAAGTTAAACAGGAACGTTATCTATTATTATCAGTACTAGTGATAACTGTTATGATATTCTATAAAAGATAAAAAAAAAAAAAAAAAAAAAAAAAAAAGAAAAGAAGATATTTAAATAAGAAAATAGATTTAAAATATTACAATTTTTGGGATTTTTTTCACCTTATATTATATTGTCATCTCGAAAAACATATATACATAACTCTACATTCCGTCCTTAATTTTCGATTTCACACTGGAATTTTACCTCTAACTACTATCTCTTTAAATTATTCCCTCTTCAAAATTATTACTCTAACAAATTACAAATTTGGTTTATTTGTCATTTCCAATCTCAAAGCCAATAGAACTTCGGCCATCCATCTGCAGATAAATACGATGGCAATCAAACATACAAAAAAAAGGTGAATCTATTTTCGCATCGCACTCCGGACCCTGAGAGCATGGAAGACTTGAACACAAACATGAGCTATTCTGTTTATAAGACCTTTTACGAGGCTTTCCTCCTATATGGATATCCAAGGCCATGGGGAATGGAAGACCCAGATGGTGACAATTTACGGGGCGCGGGATACGGCCCATAAGAGAAGCACTGAAACCGAAGAGCGTAAACTGTATCCCAGGCTGTCTGTTAAAAATTTACAATTTCCTTTTATTTTAAGGCTCCTTAAACCGAGTAATCAGTTTGAACATCCTCAGCCAATGATGGCAGCATTTTAAAATTCTAACAAACGTTGCATTCTCTATTCCTTATGTTGAGTAAATATATAACAGATAATAAAGACAATATTTATGTATCTGTATTCTTGGTTATTTTCATAATTTCTATTCATTCTGTGACTCCTTTTATTCATTATGGTCGTAGCTTGTTTTTTGTTCTTATCCCGATGATGAAAGCCAAAAATTCTGCCGAAACTTTGACACTAATAAGTTTTTACTTATTTGTGTTTTTCACTGACCGTACCCCCACCCACCACCTCGTTTATTTTATATTCCATTGAAACTATCAAGTAAAAAAAAAAAAAAGGTGGCCAGTGTTTCATCAAATTAATTTCAACTTCAATCATTCAATTTTTTTTTATATTAATATAATGATCGCTCTAGTGGAGCGGTTCCCAAACCTTTCCAATGCGGCACCCCTAGAGGGCTAAAAAAATTTCACGGCACCCTAGCTGGCTTGAAAAATAAAATTGTGGCACAGCTATCCTTAGAACTGACGAATATTTAGGAAAAGGAGAAAAAACAATACAAAGAAACTGTAATATTTACAGAATGTGCCATTCACACACACCCTCGGGGACCACTGCTTTAAGACGCCCAGTCCCTACAACTAATAGTACAAAAGCCCAAGAGAAGAAAAAAAGCAGTTATCTCGCCCCAATTTTTTATCACTTTAATTAAAGCAATGTATAATTACTAGTCCAAATTAATGAGTCTGACATATATAAGTAGGGGGAATAAAAAGTGGCGGCTGTTTCAAAGCGATAAAAAAAACGAATTTTTCATTCGGTGCTCTATATCTCAAAAAGTAGGAACAACACAAGAAAACCTAAGAGAAAGTCATTTGAAGAAGAGCAAATTTGCTAAAATATGAGCCCTAATAGAGTTATTTACGTTAAATAGTCTTCGAGACGTATTTCATAAAAATGTTGTATAGGATGTACTTAGTAGTTAATGAATTTATTTTGATAAATTTATATCTCAAAAACTATTTGATGTAGAGATGTCGATTAGCACTCAAATTAAAGCTAGTTTAATGAGCTATAAAGTATTTTATGATGTATATCTTCGTAGGACTAATAGTTTATATGAAATTTGCTAAAATAAATTGATTTATAGTTGTTCGGACAAATTTTGATTTGCCAAATTTATATTCATACGT
>NW_027111091.1:750902-754515 GCF_000696795.3 Halyomorpha halys | reverse complement strand
AAAAAACAATACAAAGAAACTGTAATATTTACAGAATGTGCCATTCACACACACCCTCGGGGACCACTGCTTTAAGACGCCCAGTCCCTACAACTAATAGTACAAAAGCCCAAGAGAAGAAAAAAAGCAGTTATCTCGCCCCAATTTTTTATCACTTTAATTAAAGCAATGTATAATTACTAGTCCAAATTAATGAGTCTGACATATATAAGTAGGGGGAATAAAAAGTGGCGGCTGTTTCAAAGCGATAAAAAAAACGAATTTTTCATTCGGTGCTCTATATCTCAAAAAGTAGGAACAACACAAGAAAACCTAAGAGAAAGTCATTTGAAGAAGAGCAAATTTGCTAAAATATGAGCCCTAATAGAGTTATTTACGTTAAATAGTCTTCGAGACGTATTTCATAAAAATGTTGTATAGGATGTACTTAGTAGTTAATGAATTTATTTTGATAAATTTATATCTCAAAAACTATTTGATGTAGAGATGTCGATTAGCACTCAAATTAAAGCTAGTTTAATGAGCTATAAAGTATTTTATGATGTATATCTTCGTAGGACTAATAGTTTATATGAAATTTGCTAAAATAAATTGATTTATAGTTGTTCGGACAAATTTTGATTTGCCAAATTTATATTCATACGTGAATATCATAAAAACTACTACCCCTACGAAGATAAGTGTCATAAACTACTTTATAGTAAGTTAAATTTCCTTTATTTTGAGTGTTGGGAGACATATGTACGTCTTATGAATCTAGAGACATATTTTTTCAAAAATCCAGCATTTTATACGAACAACTATAAAACTGAGTTTATTTTGTCAAATATAATAAAAACTACTAATCCTACAAAGATAAATATAATTAACTATTTTGAAGTAAATTTAACTAGCTTTAATTTGTGCGCTAGCAGACATCTGTACGTCACATAGTTCCTGAGATATAGATTTCTCAAAATAAATTAACAAACTATTAATTTTTCAGAAGATTTTTAAGAAATTTTGCTTTTTAAAAAGCTATATCTCGAGAACTAATGAACGTAAATAGCTCTTTTAGGTCTAATATTTCAGCAAAGTTACTCTTCTTTTAATAATGTTCTCTTAGATTTTCTAGTGTTGTTGGTAGTTTTTAAGATATAGAGCTCCGAATGAAAAATTATTATTTTTTTAAGGTTTTGAAACAGCCGCCATTTTTTATTCAATTCTGACTAGTAATTATACATAGTTTTCATTAAAGTAATCAAAAATTGGGGTGAAATAACTAACTTTTTTTCTTCCCAGCTCGTACAAAGTGTGTAATTGGTCCTTTAATAGATTAAGGTGAAACTTGGCGCTAGAGAGTGGATACTGACCATATCACATCTTCGTATAATTGTCAGTTAAAAACAATACGTCCTTACCAAGTACTGATCTATCTAACACTAGTTTTTCTATTAAAGAACTATCTCATCATCTAATGTTTTAAAAGACTAAACATGAATGAGCCCCTGGATCGAAAAACAACGATGGAAAACAGGTTTTCGTTGACTGTTACGTCATCGCCTAGATGAATTCTAAGATGGACCTATGCTCAATAGTAAAGAAAGTTGATTTTCAAAAATGTAAACAGATCAACTTCTTTATCCATTCTCTAATAACATTTTTTTTTCTTTATTTAATAAATTTAAACCATTTTTTTTTTGAGGTGTAGATAGTTGACCGTAGATTAATGCTTGAAGAAGTTTGTCGGGGGGTGCGGTCAGCAAAGAACAACATAAATAAACAAAACCATATTTATTTATTTTATGCCGACGTTTCGACCTGAGTTTCAGGTCTTCATCAGGGCTATAGAACAAAAGAGATAACAACAACATTTAGAGTAACATACAATTGAAAAGGAATAGTATACAAACAAATTTAGAATTATATTAAATATTGAATTAAATCATAAATGATATAAAATGATAGTTGATAATTTAATAGTACAAAATTTTTATTGATTGATATTTGTGGTATTGTATGGTAGTAAATTTTTTTTTTGTTTCACCAACTCATCTATTATATATATATTTATCTTTAGGTCAAATATAATAACACAATATTTCTTAATCGAATTCTTTATATTTTGTCTAAACTTCATTGTATTAGTTATATATTTAAAATCTGTGACTCATCTAATAATACAGGGGCAGATTAGTTCACTGACGAGGACGCAGTATCCGTCCAAAGAAACATCCATGATAAAAATAATAATTGTGTTATTCAATTTTTGTATCTTATGAGCAAACCTCTCGAAGGAATAATTTATTCAATTCAATTATAACAGCCAATACAAAGGAAAAGGCAGCCCTAGGATAACATAGAAATACATTTATCTAGAAGCCATCATCCGCCTCATTATCTAGCAGATAAAAGCTTTCTGGGAACAACATAGCTACAAACATTCCTGCGATAGCTATTACTAACAATCCTACAAGGGCGAAATAATAAATAACATTTTTTTTTTTTTTTTAATTTATATTCTTACAAATAATTTTGGATTCTATGCATGGATTGATAACCAAAACCTTCAGGTGATATTAAGTTTTTTTAAATTAAAAAAGTAGAACAAAATATCCTATTTTAAGCAAAATCAGCTTACTTTACGGAATAGTGGCGTAAGACCAAACTGAACTATATACAAATCATGGTAGCCTTCTGGAGGGCCTTAGGTGACT
Source organism: Halyomorpha halys (assembly GCF_000696795.3). NCBI lineage: Eukaryota > Metazoa > Arthropoda > Insecta > Hemiptera > Pentatomidae > Halyomorpha > Halyomorpha halys. Next base: position 751,819 of record NW_027111091.1, on the reverse strand, counting down.
CATGAGCCTGGTCACTTGGAGTGAGTCACCCATTGCAAGAGAATGTCGTTTCAGTATTGTTCTTTATCTTCGGAAGATAAATTTTTATTTAGATATTGATAACAGGTCAACATGAAATTTTTGGCCGAATTTCGGTTCCTTCTTCGAACCTAACAATAGAGAAAATGGTACTACCAGATAAAGTTTCTTTTGTAGAAGAGACAAGATATATCCAGTTTCAAACGAAATCGGCGCACTTTTCTCGATTGTTCCTTAATAATTTCAAAATTACGCTCCAGGCGGAATAACTAGCTGAATCTTAAAGTTCCTACAACTATAAACCAAAATAAGCTCTGTACGACAATTACTTTCCAAGATGTACAACAAATGTAAAACATTGCCTATTTTCCCAAATAATTGCTGTAACTCACTTATTTAGTGAACTTGCCAGTAGAGTAAGACCAAATTGATCATCGATTATCTTCCTCAAAAAAAAAAAAAATCATAATTTACTCTTATCCAATAGGAGTAAATTATGACTATCTTTATCAATACTGGAGAGCTCACGTTAGGAAAATGGATGAGACATATAATTTACACATTTACCGATAGTGACCCAAATAGTAAAAGTATAATATAGGTAAACTAAAATTGAGGAATACTCTTAAGGTTCTTCGTAATTTTTTTTTTTTTTTCTGACAAATTAAAATTCTACATTTGAAAATTATATGATATTAATAATAATAATAAAATAGTAATACTTAATTATTTCCTTATTAAGTGAAGTATTACAAAACAACAATTTTAATAATAAAAATGAGCTCTGCTCTACCCCTCACACGTGGGGGATAGAGTGGGCTCAGGGATCCTCAGGTCGATTGTGTAAATATTGTACATATTATTTTCGTAGGACTAATAGTTTATATGAAATTTGCTAA